>NW_024081152.1:1193749-1231843 GCF_003009895.1 Hyaena hyaena | reverse complement strand
ATGTCTTCTGCCCATTTCTTCACTGGGTTGTTTGTTTTTCGGGCGTGTAGTTTGGTGAGTTCCTTATAGATTCTGGATATTAACCCTTTATCTGATATGTCATTTGCAACTATCTTTTCCCATTCCGTTGGTTGCCTATTAATTTTCTGGGTTGTTTCCTTTGCTGTGCAGAAGTCCAAGCTACATTCTGACTTGGCCTCTGTGATGGCTTTGCAGTGTGTCAGCTTGGCTAGTCTGAACTACATCTCCAAGAATTCTTCTTGTATATTTCTCGATAGCATTGATCACACAGGAAATTCTTGCAAGATTTTTGGCAGACGGAAGGGAGAAGCAGCCATTTTGTAATTGACACACGTTGTTTCTGATCTGCTGCCTCATCTGATTGCCATGAGGCAGCAGCTAAGCTTGCATCTACCTTCCCCTGAATCCTGTCTTGTTTTGTTTGTTGTTTGTTTTGAGGGATACACTCATCACCAAGGAGAGAGGCAACAAGAATAGACACAGGTTTCAGTTAATCCTCATGAGGTTCCTGCCTACATGTGAGATTCCCTTCCTGATTCTTTGTCATGTGAACTTCAAACTCCAGCACCAGACGCAGACACACAGCCTTACAGATACTGCTTAACTGGCCCCTAGAATTGTATAAACCAAGTCCTGTAAAAAATGCCTTTATTTATAGATAAGTAGGTAGGTAGATATCTAGATCTAGATATCTATAGATATAGATATAGATATATAGATATAGATATATCCTAATTCTACTTCTCTTGTTGAATTGTGACTCATGCAGAATTTGGTACCAGAAGTAGGGAAGTCAAGAAGAGCTCATTCAATTATTTATCTACACACTCAAAAAGACACATATTTTTATTCATACTATACATATAATCTACCTTTACCACCTGCAAATGTATCATGAGCATCTTGTTCTATATGAGTACCACAGCTATTTTAATGGTTAGGTAATCCCTTGTAAATATGTTCTATCCTTTCTTTATTAAGTACCTGATATGAGCATTCAGATTGTTTTCAACAACAATACCACAATAAACACTTTTATACATATGTCTCTGTATACTTGTGTGATTGTACCCTTAGGATAAATTCCCAGAAAAGATATTATTTAGATAAATGATATACACGATTAAATTTTTGAAACATTTTTTTCCAATAAACTGTCTTACCAACTGTGTATGAAAGGACCTAATATTTGAGAACTTCCTAGGTATTTAAATCAGGACATCCCCTACTGGATTTCAGTGGTTTGTTTTATGGACTGAGGTGAGTTTATTGTTGCTTTTAGAGCTTTCTAATTGAAAAAGCTCTCTATAAGCCATTTGGTTGCTTTCCCATTCAGGTGACATCTCCATAACCAATCCATGAACTCCTTGAATCAGTGTCTGAAACCAGAGCCACTCAGGTCCAGTTCTCCTGTCTTCTTCCAGGAGGACATCAAGGCCATTGGGCACCAGGACCCTTGGAGACCATGTACACAGTAAGCAAATAGCCCAGTGCTAGCTGAGGAAGCTTTCTTAAAGCAGCTTGCTGGTGGGTAGCACTGATGTGCTTTCATTCAGTGTTTGCAAAGTACTAAAGTAATTGGAGATCTTTAGCAGAAAATTCTTGCTGATTGAGAGGGGAAGAACTGCTGAAATCCTTCAGACTCCCACAGCACTTACTCAGAACCATAGGAATGCATTTCAAGTATCTTTAGAGGATGCTAAGTGGAGTTTGAAAGTTAGCACCAGAGCCTATCCAGATGGCAATGCTCACGTAACTGTTTATTTTCCATCCTGTTTAAAAGAATGTTCTCACAATGTAGGTTTAGAGGGTGGTGAGGGGTCTCAGTATGACACAATCCATTTTAACTATAAAACATAAATATCCACTTTATGCTTAGTAGATAAACTCTTATCCCACCCATACAGTTTTTCTTTTCAAACAAAAAAGAAAACAACCCGCCTCTTAAAAAAAAAAATTGCTGTGAAATCTACTCTGGTCTAAGTGTAGCAATTGAAGTGACTCTGCGCTGTAATCTATGGCCTTTTCTCCTCAATCTTTCTTCTCTAGTTCTTGGTCCAGGTAAAGAAACTCCAAATCCTTTCTTCAGATATTCACATACAAAAGAACTTCACATTGGCAATTGCAGTGTTCTAGTGAGTAAAGGCTAAAGGAAATACTGGTTGATCCATGAGTACATTTAATTGGTTAGGCAGCAGTATCAGTGTTAATATTGGATGAATAGATTTAAGAAGTTTTATTCCTGGCTTGGAGATCAGGAAAAATACCAACATTGGTGGGCTAGGAGACTGAACACAATTAAAATAATGGACATGTGACAAAGACATAGTAGCATTCAAATAACTTTATTTCAGAAATGTGAAACAGAAGGAGTTTTTGCAAGTGAGATTTATTTAAAATACTTGGGAAGAGTCCCACTTCTGAGTGGCTTCTTGGATGTGAGATTGCTGTCTAATTAGTAAGATAAATGTTAAGGCATGTAACCCTGTGTGGATGTGTTTGTGTGCTGGCAGCCATTTAGATGAATGTCCTCATCTTATCAACAAGGAAAATTCCTCTCTCATTTGGGGTCACCTGAAACAATTTTTGGTTTCCCTTAAAAAAATCTCTGGTCTCTATTATCCAAATCATAAAGAAAGGAAGTGTTTCTTCCCTTAACAGCTTTCCTTCTGAGCAAGGCTTCTACAATTCGCAGTCTGTCAAGAGTATCAATTATTTTTAAGAGAGAAACATTTTGTCTATTGAAATAAAAGGGATCCTCCGTCTTCAGACATTCTGTCCCAGGCAGCTGCTGGGCAGCTCTGGAGATGAAGCAGCTTCTCATTGTCCTTGTGACCTGGTAGCTACCGGGTAATGATTGTTAGGGTATTTCAGTATCTGGATCTGGTAACATTGCTTTTTTGAGATGTGGGAGGGGCAAAGGGGGAGAGAGAATCCTAAGCAGGCTCCGCACCCAACACAGAGCCTGACCCAGGGCTCAATTTCACAACAGTGAGATCACATCCTGAGCTAAAACTCAGGAGTCGGTTGCTCAACCAATTGAGCCACCCAAGCGCCCCTGGATCCAATAACATTTTAAAAGGGAGACTTGGGTAGGAAGGGAACAGGTTGAGAGAAAGGGGTCTTGAGATTCTTTTGGGGAGGGAGTTTAACTGACGTGATCAACTGGAGAGGAACTTAATGCTGAGGATAAACATTTGGTGCAGGTCTCTAATTCTGTTAGAGTTGTAAGGCCACTTAAGTTCAATTCCTAATTTTATGCATAAGGAAAGCGAAGACTTTGACATTCTCTTCATCTGTAAGTTTTGTCTGCTCACTCAGTAGGTGTTCAGTAAATACAGGTGCAGTGAGTGAGAACAGGGATGGAAGAATTGAATGGATGATAAAATGAAAGGAACACAGTACAAATTGGTTTTCAGGCTTGGCTAGAGGAAACACTCTAGTTAATGAAATATTTTTGGTAACAGAGTTCTTCAATGCTCTAAGAATACCCCAAACTGAGCATAATTTATAGTCTTCTGGTTTGATTGTGGAGGCAGCATAGGATTGTGTAATTCTTCAGGACCTTTGCAAACAACAATCACTGTACTGTGGAGCTCCATGGTGTCATTTGCAGATATTTCTGCTAGATAGAATGTGAGAGTAAGAGTTCACTACCAACAAACAAGATCACTGCCCTCTGAGAGCTTACCAACTAAGTCAGGAAACCACAGTAGACCCATTTGTTTAGGATGTGTAAGCACTGGCCTTCAGACCTGACACCAATGATGCGGGCTCATTGTCTAAGCAGGAAGGATATATTCTACTAAGGTACCTTCAATTTCTGATCCGGTACCATGCGCAGGTAAGGTGGTACAGACAGAATGAGTGAGCATAGCCTGTAACTTTGGGATAGAGTGGCCTATTTGCAGAGCTAAGTAGCCCACACATAGATACCTAACTATATTCTTAATCTCCAAACCACTGTGCTCTAACCTTGTGATCTCTGAACATTTTTTGATCACACACCCTAGCATGCCTTTTTTTAGTATGCACTCGTCGTGTATGCATATTATCTGTTTATTAATTATATATGTATTTTTCTAATAACATATTACATGCTTATAAAACAGAAATTTTAAAATATAAAGTAAAATAAGTATAAATAGATATTTAATGGCTTCTTCCTATACACAGCAGGGTGGGAAAACTCATACATAATTTCTAGTCATCTCTAGAGTATTTTTTTATTTTTTTAAAAGTTTTTTGTTTATTTTTGAAAGTCAGAGAGAGACAGCACGAGCAGGGGAGGGTCAGAGAGAGAGGGAGATACAGAATCTGAAGACAGGCTCCAGGCTCTGAGCTAGCTGTCAGCACAGAGCCCGACGTGTGGCTCAAACCCACAAACCGACTTCAGCTCATGACCTGAGCTGAAGTCGGACACTTAACCGACTGAGCCACCCAGGCACCCCTGGAGTATGTTAATTATACCTCATTTTCAATCCCAATCCCAATCCCATCATAGATTTCACCTTCAGTAAAAATATTAAGAAATATGGAAAAGAAAGAGAAAAATAAAACAGTGAATATATACTTAGAAACACACACAACAACAAGCAAGAATCTATGTGAAGTCACCACTGTTTTCATTCCTGCAACTCATCACAGAGCTGTGGCTGGTTGGTATTAATAATTTCCTTCTTCCATTACACATTCTGTGCTTCCGTTTCCATCAGCCAGGACCTCAGCTGGTCAGGACTCATTACCTCAAAGTCTTCAGTGGCTCTTTCCCTTATTGCTTGATGTAGTTTTCAGTTCACATTTACTGTTGGAAATGATGGTTTTAAGAGCAATCAGAGAGAATTCTCTGGGTTTCAGACATAATCCTCCCTGTTCACACTTTTAGGCACGAATCTAATTCCCTCTTGATAACCCAGATTGGCTACCCAGCAGAGCAACTTCCTTCTTTGCCTGTTAGTTTAGCAGTATGAGGAACTCAAGATGATCTGATAGTCTCAAACTCCAGTTCCATGGAACCATTGTTGTAAGATTTTCTCTCTTAGAAACCAAGACCTCCAAAGAGCAGAGCTTAAAGTTGTAGAGATGGATGCAGAAAGTCTGCAGGTGTGTTACTTGGTATCATAATGAGAGAGCCATTCTTACTTCCATCTGCTGATTGCTGGCTATGGGAGAGACAGCACCATTTATTGTTACCTGATCAAAAATTTACACTAAATCTTATATGACAGAACTGTAACTTCTTGGGGTTTTGATGCTATTGCATATGGAAATTTTAAAATTAAATATTCATGCCATTTGCTGTAGTATATAAAAAATACAACTGATTTGAGTATAGTAATCTTGATTCTGTACCTCTAACAAGTTCATGAGTTCTAGTAGTTGTTTTATAGATTGTTAGGAATTTCTTTTTTCTTTTTTCTTTACATCCAAGTTAGCATATAGTGCAACAATGATTTCAGGAGTAGATTCCTTAATGCCCCTTACCCATTTAGCCCATCCCCCTCCCGCAACCCCTCCAGCAACCCTGTTTGTTCTCCGTATTTAAGAGTCTCTTGTGTTTTGTCCCCCTCCCTGTTTTTATATTATTTTTGCTTCCCTTCCCTTATGTTCATCTGTTTTGTATCTTAAAGTCCTCATATGAGTGAAGTCATATAATATTTGTCTTTCTCTGACTGACTAATTTCCCTTAGCATAATACCTTCTAGTTCCATCATGTAGTTGCAAATAGTAACATTTCATTCTTTTTGATTGCTGAGTAATACTCCATTGTATCTATACACCACATCTTCTTTATCCATTCATCCATCGATGGACATGGGGGCTCTTTCCATACTTTGGTATTATTGATAGCACTGCTATAAACATTGGGGTGCATGTGTCTCTTTGAAACAGCACACCTATATCCCTTGGATAAATACCTAGTAGTGCAATTACTGGGTCATAGGGTAGTTCTATTTTTAATTTTCTGAGGAATCTCCATACTGTTTCCAGAGTGGCTGCACCAGTTTGCATTCCCACCAGCAGTGCAAAAGGGTTCTCCTTCTCTGCATCCTCACCAGCATCTGTTGTTTCCTGACTTGTTGATTTTAGCCCTTCTGACAGGTGTGAGGTGGCATCCCATTGTGGTTTTGATTTCTTTTTCTCTGATGATGAATGATGTTGAGCATTGTTTCATGTGTCTGTTGGCCACCTGGATGTCTTCTTTGGAGAAGTGTCTGTTCATGTCTTTAGCCCATTTCTTCACTGGATTATTTGTTTTTTGGGTGTTGAGTTTGATAAGTTCTTTATAGATTTTGGATACCAACCATTTATCTGATATATCATTTGCAAATATCTTCTCCCATTCTGTCAGTTGCCTTTTAGTTTTGCTGATTGTTTCCTTCACTGTGTAGAAGCTTTTTATTTTGATGAAGTCCCAATAGTTCATTTTTGCTTTTGTTTCTGTTGTCCCTGGAGACATGTTGAGTAAGAAGTTTCTGTGGGATTGTTAGGAATTTCTATAGAAAGAGGTATATAATGTGCAAAGAAAGAGTTTACTTCTTTCCTGATAACTATTCTTTTGTATTTCTTCATTCTTTTTTTTTTGTCTGTATGTAGTGACCAAGACCTCCAGCTCGATGTTCAGAGCACATGGTGAGAGTGAGTATCCTTATCCTTTGGGGAATGCACTTTACTCTGCTTAGCTGGCTCTAGTGTCTCTGAGCTCAGAGAAAGAAGCTAGTACCCAGATATGCGTGGACAGGAGGGGGCTGACTGACTGGTGCAGGTATCTGCAAGGGGGTGTAATGAATCTGGATCTGCAAGTGTTACAGAATTACAAGAAGAAACTGTCACTATGTAGTGAAGAAGCATTGCTGGGGTGATACTCACAGGAACAGGGAAAAAAGGGCAGGAAATCCACAGTTAGGAAACAGAAAGTTTTCTTCCTCCTCAGCCTTCCAGTCTTTTGCTGGTGCCCCCTATTGGCAAAAGGAGCCTAACATGGAATCAGTTGGCCAAACAGAGATGTGATTTGCAGAGTCAGGACCCAAAATCACAAGGCTGACTGTAGAAAGGCAGGTGTGGAGCCACAAGCCAATAACTTACTAACAGGCACCCAAGAAGTCCATCTGGAGTTTAGACTCAACCATGTCTTCTCTTACATCCCAGACTAAGAACCAAGAGTCGTTAGAACTTAACCTGTTTTGTTTTGCTTTCCTAATTTGAGATTTGTTTGAGAAAGACTACCATGCTTCAGACTGATGTAGTTTCACTCTGCCCAGAGATCTGTCTCCCACTGAGATGCCAGAAGCTCAGCCTCCTGGGTTCGAGCTGGCTGTCTCAATGCCTTTCCAGATTCACTTCACATCCAGCTTTGATCCTTTATTTTTTCCTCACTTTCCCTGCCCCACTGTAACTCCCTTTTACAAAAGTATTGTATTCTTAGTTCTGCAAAATGAAAACTTTCTTTTTAGCATTTCCTGTGTGAAGTATTACGTTTCAATTCACTGTACTATTAATGCAGTAATTTCACCTGTCCTTTCTTCTTAAATATCATGCATACACACTCACCTATATATTCGAAGTGTCTACTCACCTGGCAACTTCGGCTTATAAACGCTGACATTTTTTGCTCCAAGAGGTAGAGAATTTCTCACAGTCACACCAGTAGAGAGAGACACAGTTGGTATTCAGCCTCCTGACTGGCTGATTCGAAAGCTGTTACCTTTCCCGTTTTCCACTCTGTCTCTCTTCTCTTCTTTTTAATACTAAAAATAGTAACTCTACTTACATCATTTCATTTTCAAAGTGCTTTCACATATCTTGCAGTATGTGACAAGCGCAACTCCTCTGGAAAGTAGGACAGGTCATATTATTTTCTTAATGTTCCAAGAGAAGAAACTTGGCTAAGAACATTTCCCAACAGAAAGGGGAAAACTTTTTTAAAAGGAAACATCAACCAGTTGTCAATTTCATCTCCCTTCCAATGCACTTTTTATTAAAGCTCATTTAAACAATTTTAAAAATTAATCTTGCATTTATAACACCTGTGGTTCTTGACATCCAATGCCTGTGTACTATTGACCATTCTGTATCTTAATAGATGCTATTTTCCGGGGGCGGGAGGGGGCAGGTTATGTGTAGGATGTAAATATATTTGCTGAGCTCTTCTATGAAACATATCAGATCCAGTCAGGCAAGATCATCTTCAGTAGTCAAGTCTGAATGCAATTTGTGTTGAATTTATTGTAGAAAACCTTATGTGCTAAGAGTTTTTTCCCCACACTATTAACCGGTGCATTTACATTTTTATTCTAGTCATCTCTATCCTCTACTTGTACCATTTGGAGGGCATATCTTTTATTTTTTAATTTAAAAATTTTTAATGTTTATTTGTTTTTGAGAGAGAGAGAGAGAGAGAGAAAGAGAGATAGAGAAAGAGCATGACAGAGGAGGGGCAGAGAGAGAGAGGGAGACACAGTACTCAAAGCAGGCTCCAGGTTCCATACTGTCAGCACAAAGCCAGACGTGGGGCTCAAACTCACAAACTGTGAGATCATGACTTGAGCCAAAGTCGGACTCTTAGTCGACTGACCCACCCAGGTGTCTCAGGAGGGCATATCTTTTAGAACATCTGGGGGGTGCCTGGGTGGCTTAGGCGGTTAAGCGTATGACTTTCGCTTAGGTCATGATCTCGCGGTTCGTGGGTTCGAGCCCCGCGTCAGGCTCTGTGCTGACTGCCAGCTCAGAGCCTGGAGCCTGTTTCAGTCTGTGACTCCCTCTCTCTCTGACCCTCCCCTGCTCATGCTGTCTCTCTCTCTCTCTCTCCTAGAAATTAAAAAAAAAAAAAAAAGAACATCTGGTTCTTCACTTTGTGTATGGTTTGGAAGAGAAAAATATAAAATAGAGAGTATATACTTATTTTTAAACTACAGTATTGACCTTGCATTGCACATGTTTATCACTGATGAATCATCCTAAAAATCTTGTTTTGTTTTATATTAGTGGTGTGAGAATTTGTGGTTCTACATCCTTCCAGCCTCCTCCTTTCTTTGTGAACAGGAGCAGCTTGCTTGTAGGGTCACAATACCTCCAGTCTTAAATAGTGAATTGGTGATCACTCCACCTCTCCTTAGCCATATACCAGCCACTCTTTATCAGACACTTTGAGCAAAAAACTTCTCTTAAAACCAACAACTTTATCCTTATCCTCCAAGCCATTTGGATATATAAAATAATGAGAAGTTTTTATTGAATGTTATCTACACTATCTCTTTCTCTTTACCAACCTTACCTCACTGATGATTCATTTTAATGTGTCAAGTAGGCTGGGCCACCAGTGCCCAGATATTTGTTCAAGCAGTCTTCTGGATGCTTTTGTGAATTTTTTTTTTTAATGTTTATTTATTTTTGAGAGAGAGAGAGAGACAGAGCACAAGTCGGGGAGGGCAGAGAGAGGGAGGCACAGAATCCGAAGTGAGCTCCAGGCTCTGAGCTGTCCACACAGAGCCTGATGCAGGGCTCAAACTCATGAACCACAAGATCATGACCTGAGCCGAAGTCAGACAGTTAACTGACTGAGCCACCCAGGTGCCCCTAGTGAATGTGTGTTTTGGGATGAAACTAACATTTAAATCTGAAGACTTGGAGTAACACAAATTACCCTCCATAAGGTGGGTAGGCCTCGTCTGATCAGTTGGAGGCCTTAATAAGATATATATATCTTATTATATATATATATATACACACACACACACACACACACACACACATATATATATATATATACATCCCTGTTTCTTTGGAGAATCCTAATATACTCACTAATCCTTGTAATTGGTAGGCTTATTATCACATTTTCAGATAGTGAAACTGAGGCTCAAAGAGATTAAATAACATTCCCAAGATCATACAGCTAATATGTGGCAGGGCAAGAATTTGAACCTATGCTATTGCCAAAGTCAATATTCTAACTACTATGCTATATATTTGTTCTAATATGCCATACTATTCTATATATTACAATACAAGATCAAATAATTCTCATTATAACTTGAAAGTGCATCCAAAGATCCTGTGGTACTTTACCTTCCAGAATAGTTTTTGAGTTACATGATGCAACCCACATGCTTTTTGGTGTCAAGTGATTAAACGGTAATATCAGAGATCCTGTTGCCTGGAAGATGTTTAATAGTGTTGCTCAGGAAATACCACAACACTTGGCTAATGGGAGATCCATTTTCAGTTTGGACTCCAAGCAGAAAGAAACTATCTCCCCAAAGGTTTTAAACATTACTCCTCTTCACAGCTTTGAAAAAACACTTATTATCAGTCTATATGAGAGTATATTACAGATTATATTATACTAACCATACTAAATATTATAATAAAACAAATTTATCTTCAATTTTGCCAGTCCAAAAAACCAAACATTTCATTTTATAGTTTTCAGTGGGTTTCTATTAGCATTTTCACAAGTTATAGTAATAATAGAGTTATGATTTTATGTTTCCTTAATTTAAAAAATGCATTTTACTAGAGGGAAGAAAAGTGCTCCTGTTTTCCTGAATTTCATAAGAAAATTCCAATACAAAGAATAAAAAGTTGGTGTTGAAACTCGGATACTCTGTGTAACCAGTACCTTGGGTTAAAAAAAATAAATTCACCTGACCTACTAGATCATTTTCTTTGATTCAATTCTCATAATTAGAACCTGATTTACATTAGGAGTGGGAAGAGAGCAGTCAAGAAACCTCAGGAACAATACCTGTTCTCCCATCCACGAAGAACATCATCTTCTCTATACTTAAATTTCAGCCATCTCTGTTTGCTTCAATCTAGTAACCTGCAGCTTCCCATAAAGCACCCTAACAGTAACCAGGAAGATGGACTAACATCAAAAGCTTCTGTCAAATAGAAAAGGCAAATCAATAGAAAAATGTGATGCTGGAAAGGCATAAAAAGCATAGAGATTTATCACAGAAGGATGTAATTCTTTTGTTCTTCCAGAGACAAAAAAGAATGGATAAATGAGCCTGCACTATCTGGCCACTGGGAGCCAGGATTTCATAGCTTGTATATTGTACTGTGTCACGTGGCCATCTGTTCTGATCCTATGAAAATTGGGAGTTTCTTGGGAAAACATTAATTTTTACGACATCCTAAGACTTCTTGCAAAATAGGTTAACATTGGTTTGAGACACCGAAAGCCCACGTACGGGAGTGATGAGTGCCTCCCATGGCTGCTCTCAGTGAAGCTAGCTTTGAGCCATGGGGAGTGGTATTAGGTCGGTCAGAATCTGACATCTTCACTAATGACCTGGAGGAGGGAGTCAATGGCTCGTTCATGAAATCCACAGAAGAAGTGGAATGACCAATTGGATGCAAGAAAGCAATTAATGATGTTGGTAATAGGAGATGCATCTTATAGAAATGCTCACTCATCCGTTACACAGAAAATCACCATCACAATCAGTTCTGAAAGCACAGCAGCCAGCAGAGGCCTGGAAGTGATGCAGGGGAAAAGGTCAAACAGGAGATGGGAAGCTGAACCAGCACAGAGTGTCTTTCTGGAAAGGCCTCACGATGGCTGGCCAGTGTTCACATGCTTTCCACAGCTCCTGACACCAAGCCAGGGCCTCTGAAGTCCACTCTTGCTTCTGCCTGATGGCCAGTCGGTCCCCTGACTTCTAGCTGTGGCTGGAAAAGATGGCTCCAGATGGGCTTCCCATTACTGCTCTGTGCAAGAAGTTGACAGTGACCACCAACATTTAGCTGCTTTGGAGCCAGTATCTTGACCAAGGCCAGAGATGTGGGTCCAGCATCAGTATGAAAGGTTGGAGGGTGTTCCAGTTTGGATCAGAAAATGTTGTCTTCATCTCTGGCTCATCCCTCCAATATGAGGTGGGTGGGTGTTCTATTTACAGTCCTGCCGTCCATGGCATCTCCTGCTTCTGTCACCTCATGGCTTGGCCACTGGACCTGCTGAGGCTTTCAGAACTGTAGCAAATTGAGTTCACTTTCTGGGCGTCCATGTACTCCCCTTCATTGTCCTATCACCTGAGGCACTGTGTGGGACTGAAGAACGAACATAAGTGCCCACCAGGGAAAACTTAGGATTTTAAAAGGCCTGATTTCAATGATCTGTTTCCTCCATCGCAGAAGAATCCACCTCTCTTCTCAGGGTCTGGCTGCTTTGCTCCCAGCCCCTCTCTCCTTTGTTGTCTTGAGTGTGAGCTTAAAACAGGCTTCTGCCTTTCCCTGAGGTGAAGGGTACTGAGGCACCTTGGACTAATAACCTTTTTTTCCCATCTTTACTGACAGTGCTGTCCCTTGTAGGGCAATAAGACACAGTCAATTTCTCTGTCATATCACAACATCATATAAATTAACCTCAATTAGGATTTTGAATCCTGAAAATATAAGTTGTTTCCTCAAGAGAGCCAAAAAGTCCAGTAAAAGAGACTTTTCCGGGGGTGTCTGGTGGCTCAGTCAGTTGAGCATCTGACTTTGGCTCAGGTCATGATCTCACGGTTTGGGAGCTGTAGCGCCGCATCGGGCTCTCTACTGTCTGTATGGAGATCCTCTCTGCACCTCCTCCACTCACTCTCCTTCTCTCAAAAATAAATAAACATTTGTTTTAAAAGAGACTTTTCCAACATTATTTTTTAGGCCTTCCTGAGACCTTATTAAGTTTGTAGTTATTTATTATTTGGAATTTCAGAAACCTGGGTGAACCTGGAAGTAAACTATTATAAGATTGTTAGATTACCAAAGAAGAAGTAGTAGCGGTAGGCGGAATTGTCTCAATTCAATGCAGTTTTAAATCAGAAAGTACTCACCGGGCTGTGGTACTGGACAGGGGATCCTGAATCTACGCTTCTGCAGAGTTAAAGTTAATTGCTTGTTTATTGTTACAAAACTGCCTTGGGAAACCAAAATTCCACTGGTAGCCCCTCACCTCGCTCTAGTCTGGATCTCCTCACTCTGAATCTGTCTTTAGCACACATGGTTAAGGATGCATATCCCTTCTTGTCTTATGACATAAAGAAGCCCCATTTCAAGGCATAGCCCTCTGAGAATGCAGTGTTGTAGACGTTACCCACCATGAAGGTAGACAGTCTGGCAGAGCTTTAATGGACTTAACTGGGGAGGAGCCTTCTCCTAGTTCGAAGCCACTACTAGAGACAGAACCATTGCTTGTCAAAGCATGATTGGATGGCCACATTCAGCTTTCCAGAGAAAAGAGCTGACATTTTCTCATCCCTGCAGCCTTTGCTTCTGTTGTTCAGGACTTGAAACCTCCATTCTGGCCAGATTGGAGCCCAGCTCTTCTGATTCCTGCTCCAGGGGTCTTTCCCTTTGAGCCATTACAGCGGCTGCTGCTGAGAATACATTTAATGTCACCTTCAATTAACCTGACAGGATACAGTCTCCCAAACCCCTCCTGGGACTGAGAGAAAAGAAGAGGCTTAGGGTGGGAAACTGAAAAGGCTTTTATGTTCCTGGCTCTTTTTGCAGGCAAATCTCTCAGAAAATTGCTGTTTTATTGTTTCCAGGCACTGAGCTCACATTACACCAACCGAAGCCTAGAAGGCTCTGTCAGCCCATCCATCAGCCTTTACAGGGTGAAGACCTCTGAGAAACATGGAAACCACTCAACAAGTTGGAAATGTTAATGACATGGTCCAAGTAAACACCTTCCAAACTTCTTTCAGATACAATAAACTCTACTGCAACAGAAAGTGTGTGTCTGTGTCTGTGTGTGTTTGTACACACAGGATAGTGTTGTAGCCAAATGCATGGGGAGATTCCCAAAGGAAATTAAGATGTAGTTCCTGTCAAACTTTCTCAGAAAGGTTTTTTTTTCTCTCTGGAGGTTGGACTATATGCAATCCAGAATCATTATAATCTTTACTGAAGCAATGGGATATTGGATATTTCCCCCTATACAAATTAGTTTTATTACTTAATTACTTACTTTTTGTCCATACAACTGAGTAACATTTGTTATCCAGAGAACAAAACAATATTGACAATACCTCAAAGATAAGGAAGGAACCCTGCCAGCTTGTTCAATCCTGTTTTAATTTTAAGAATATGTTAAGTAACTTTACAAATTCTCTAATGGTTATGAACAATTATTTTACTGAATTTTATTAATCACGACAAGAGATACAGTTGACAGATAAAGCAAATAAAAACATAGGACACCCATTTAATTGTGATTTGAAGATAACTAAGAAATGATTTTTAGTATAGTAAATACTGCATGGGGCATACCTATAGTAAAAAAAAAAGTCACCTGAAATACGAATTTAACTGGCCACACTGTATTTTATCTGGCAATCCTACCAAGAGACCAATTTCACCTGAAATGCTTCTAGTGTATGTTTTACATCAGTTTGCATCAAATATCTTGGCTTGCCCTTTAGAAACTAACCACTCCTTGACAATTGATCTAACCACTTGGATGTCAGCAAGGAAAATATTTAAGAAGGAGCAAGAGCTGACTCTGTTGTCATTGCTTTTCCAGATTGTCATAGTCTATTTGCTGTTCTTTAGTCTTTATTCTAATTTTGTGATAATGTACCTCAATAGGTTCTTTTTTCCCAGACAGACTTCTTGACCACAGCACATTTCTCAATCATCCTAAAATAGAAACATGAACACATGTAGGACAAAACAATATGAGAAACAAGAATTTCATGCTTTTTGAAATTGACTGCATTGTTGTAATTGTGTCTGAATATCTGGGTTTTTTTAAACTAAGGCTTCTAAATTAGGCAAATGACATTGTTTCATTTGATGTCAAGGAAGGTATATAGAATTTGATTTTTTAATTTAATTATTAAGTGCTTTTATAACTCATATTTTATTTTAATTCCAACAGAGTTAACACACAGTGTTATGTTAGTTTCAGGTGTAAAATATAGTGATCAACAATTCCAGAATGCTCTTATAACTCTTATTAAGAAGTTTTCTGGGGCAACTGGGTGTCTCTGTCAGTTAAGCGTCCAACTTCGGCTCAGGACATAATCTCACAATTAGTGAGTTCAACCCCTGCATCAGTCTCTGTGCTGACAGCTCATAGCCTGGAGCCTGCTTGGGATTCTGTGTCTCCCTGTCTCTCTGCCCCTTTCATGCTTGTGTGCTTTCTCCCTCTCAAAAATAAATAAACATTGAAAAATTTTTTTACAAGGGCGCCTGGGTGGCTCAGTTGGTTAAGCACCCTACTTTGGCTCAGGTCATGATCTCACAGTTCGTGGGTTCGAGCCCTGCATCAGGCTCTGTGCTGACAGCCAGCTCAGAGCCTGGAGCCTGCTTCGGATTCTGTATCTCCCTCTCTGACCCTCCCCTGCTCACGCTGCCTCTCTCTCTCTCTCTCAGAAATATATAAAACATTTAAAAAAATTTGTACATAAAAAAGTTTTCTGAAGACTGTCTTCATCCTCAGAAATTAGTATTTCTAGTTTTCTGCTGAGAAGAAAATAAATTTTTGACTTCTAAAATTATTAGTGTTTTTTTTTATTTTTTTTTAATGTTTTATTTATTTCTTTGAGAGAGAGAGAGACAGCGTGAGCTGGGGAGGGTCAGAGAGAGAGGGAGTCACAGACTGAAACAGGCTCCAGGCTCTGAGCTGGCAGTCAGCACAGAGCCCGACGCGGGGCTCGAACCCACTAACCGCGAGATCATGACCTAAGCGAAAGTCGGACGCTTAACTGACTAAGCCACCCAGGTGCCCCTAAAATTATTAGTTTTAAGACCATCTTCTAACATGTTTTTGAGAGCATCATGTTTGTTCAGTTAAATTGTGGTTGTTTCGACTATATCACTCTTGATTAAACTTGATCAAAACCAGGTATAAGAGATCCTAAAACTTACCCAAAAAATAGCATTCATGGGTGCCTGGGTGGCACAGTTGGTTAAACATCTGACTTCAGCTCAGATCATGACCTCACGGTTTCTGAGTTTGAGACCTGCATCAGTCTCCATGATGACAGTACAGAGCTTGCTTGGGATTCTTGCTCCCTCCTCTCTCTCTGACCCTCTTATGCTTGTGCTTTCTCTTTCTCTCTCTCAAAATAAATAAATAAACTTAAAAAAATTTTAAATAACAAAGATTTTTTCCTTACCACTTCCAATTACTCACCAAAAGTAGTGGTGCTCTAACAGTGATTCTAAAAGGAAAGATGCATATATTTGTCATAAAATTTTTTAAGTTTATTTATTTTGAGAGAGAAAAAGCAAGAGCAGGGGAGGAGCAGAGACAGAGAGGGAGAGAGAGAGAATCCCAAGTAGGCTCCCCACTGTCAGAACAGAGCCCAATGCAAGGCTTGACCTCACAAACCATAAGATCATGACCTGAGGGGAAACCAAGAGTCAGAAGCTTAACCAACTGAGCCACCGAGGCATGCACCCCTATATTTGTCATTTTTAAAAGTTTCCCTGTTATCACTCAAATATTACCTGTGGTAAAAACTTCTTCAAAATTCAATATGAGTTAATTCTAAATAATATATCTTCATTAATTCATAAATTAAATTGAGCTATCTATAATAATGACATTTTTATAAGTCATAATTGGCTGAATAATATGCAGTTTTTCATCTGATGCAGCTAAATATTTTAAAAACTAACTTTATTGAGGTACTTTACTGTAAAATGCACCTATTTTAAGCGTATAGTCTCTTCAATAAATGGTGTTGGGAAAACTGGACAAACATACAAAAGAATGAAACTGGACCACTATCTTATACCATACATAAAAATTAACTCAAAATGTATTAACTCAAATGTAAGACTTGGAACCCTAAAAGTCCTAGAAGAAAACATAAAGGGTAAGCTCTTTGACATCAGTCTTGGCAATGATTTTTTGGATTTGACACAAAAGCAAAGACAACAAAAGCAAAAAGAAACAAGTAAAACTACATCGAACTAAAAAGCTTCTGCACACAAAGGAAGCCATTGATAAAACTAAAAGATAAACCTATCAAATAGGAGAAAACATTTGTAAATAATATATCTGAGAAGGGGCTGATATTCAAAATGTATAAAGAATTCATATAACTCAGTAGCAAAAATTGAAACAATCTGATTGAAAAATGAGCAGAGGATATGAATATATTTTTCCAACGAAGACATACAGATGGCCAACAGGTACATGAAAAAAATACTCAACACAACTAATCATCAGGGAAATGCAAATCAAAACCACAATGAGATATCACCTCACACCTGTTAGAAAGACTTTTGTACACACACACACACACACACACATACACACACACTAACACATATTGGGGACGATGTGGAGAAAAGGAAATCCTCATATACTGTTAGTAGGAATGTAATTTGGTGCAGACACTATGGAAAACAGTGTGGAGTTTCCTCAAAAAATTAAAAATAGAACTGCTTTATGATCCAGCAATTCCACTTCTGGATATTTATCTGAAGTAAACAAAAATGCTAATTCAAAAAGATATATGTGCCCATATGTTTATTGCAGCAGTATTTACAATAACTAAAAATAGAACAAATCACATGTCCTTTGATGGATGAATATATTCTTTTTTTTTTTTAAATATTTTTATTTATTTCTAAGAGAGGGACAGCGTGAGCAGGGGAGGGTCAGAGAGAGAGGGAGTCACACACTGAAACAGGCTCCAGGCTCTGAGCTGGCAGTCAGCACAGAGCCCGACGCGGGGCTCGAACCCACGAACCGCGAGATCATGACCTAAGCGAAAGTCGGACGCTTAACCGACTAAGCCACCCAGGCGCCCCTGATGGATGAATATATTCTTAAAATGTGGTGTACATATATACACTAACACCTTGGATTGCCAGTAACTTGTTCGGTGAGTGTTCTGCAAGACAAGCAGACATTTCTAATAAAGTTTAACTTGGTAAACAAGCAATGTCTTGCAACGCAAGTAGTTCATGATGCCAAATGTCACATGATCACAACTGAGTCACTGGTTCTTCTCCCTCCTTCTCTTTCTTACTATGGGATTGTGGGCGATCATCTCCCATGCTGATGCTTGGTCTCAGGCCATGGTGTTTGGTGGAAATCAATGATTTTTCAGAACAGTGGAAGCTGCCCACAGCTGGCACTAGTGTATATTTTGTCACTTTAAAGCA
Organism: Hyaena hyaena; assembly: GCF_003009895.1. NCBI lineage: Eukaryota > Metazoa > Chordata > Mammalia > Carnivora > Hyaenidae > Hyaena > Hyaena hyaena. The sequence goes on along the minus strand of NW_024081152.1, from coordinate 1,213,702 downwards.
CTTATGGACAGTCCATTACTTTTCCATATAAGAAGCTTTGGAATGCTTTGCTTCATTCTAGGTCAGGCTGCCTGCAGATATAGACCCTTTCCTCTGCTGCCTTATTGCCAGTTATGTGAAATACAGTATGTGTCGAAGAGTTTATTAATACTATGCTGCAGTCAACATCTGCGCAAGCATATATAAGAGCCTCCATGCAGAAAGGGGTTGAAAAGAAAGGCTATAAGAAGAATATGATTATGGTGAAAGTTAAGAAGGAAATCATCGAGAAGTATGAAGGAGGTATGTGAGTAGCTGAAATTGCAAGATTTAATAAGTCTACATCTGCATCTCATCTGCAGATGAGATGGAGAAAAAAGTGAAAGAATCCCTCACTTCAAATGAGATTAAGGAGAGGTCTCAAATGTGGTAAATAGTGTAAAATTTTGTAGCAAAGCACCACCCAAATAAGACTGTTAGCAGTGCGAGCAATGAATCTGTTTAAAGGCAACGCAATGTCACATTTCCTTGAAATCTTCAAAAGGAAGCAAAAGCAAGTGTCATTGGATAGGTTCCTTGTTAAAGTTGCACAAAAAGAAAAAGATTCCACTGAGCCAAGAGATAGCAGTGATTCCGTAGTGGTAGCAAAAGTCATCCTACACAATAACCCTCCTCTCTCTGGTCTCTCTCGCACTAGCCACAAAGGTTTTCAAAGGTAAGTGCAGGTTAATTTATTTTTTCTTCATTATTTTGTATTATATTACAGTATTATAATCATTTTATATGAATATTTTTGGGGTGTGGAACGAATCATCAGTTTCCATTATTTCTTTTGGGGAAATTCAATTTGATATACAAGTGGTTTGGATTACAAGCATGTTTCTGGAATGAATTATGCTCACAAACCAAGGTTTTAATATATATAATATATATGTATATATTATATATACATACAGTGGAATATTATTCTGCCATAAAAAATAATGAGATTTTGCCATTTGCAACAACATGAATGGACCTTAAAAGTATTATGCTAAGTGAAATAAGTCAAAGAAAGACAAATACCTTATGATAGCACTTATGTGGGGAATCTAAAAAATAAACAAGCTCAGAGGTACGTAGAACAGATTGGAAGTAGCCATAGGCAGCAGGGTAGAGGGGGAGCAGAATGGGCAAAATGGGTGAGGGAAGTCAAAAGGTACAAACTTCTACTTACAAATGAGTCATGAGGATGTAATGTACAGTATGGTGACTGTGGTTAATACTATATCACTTATTTGAAAGTTGCTAAGAGTAAATCAAGAAAAAAGTTCTATTACTATGTATGGTTATGGGTGTTAACTTACTGTGGTAATATTTCAGAATATACACAGATTTTAAGTTATTATATTGTATACTGGAAACTAATATAATTTTGCATGTCAATTGTACTTCATTAAAAAAAAGGAGGTGAGGCGCCTGGGTGGCTCAGTCAGTTAAGCATCTGACTTCAGCTCAGGTTATGATCTCACGGTTCGTGGGTTCGAGCCCCATGTCGGGGTCTGTGCTGACAGCTAGCTCAGAGCCTGGAGCCTGTTTCAGATTCTAGATCTCCCTCTCTCTCTGACCCTCCTCTGCTCACACTGTCCCTCTCTTTCTCTCTCAGAAATAAATAAAACATTAAAAAAAAAGGACAGTTTAAAGGCAACATGTAACTACCACTACAATCAAGTTATAAAACATTTTCTTTACCTTAAAAATTTTCTTCTGCCCCTTTCCAGTTAATCCCTATTTCCCACATCCCCACCTAGGCAACCACTGATGTACTTTTCAGTCACCTAAACGCTAGGTTTTTATTTCTAAAATTTTATGTAAATTGAATAATAAAATATGTATATTTTGTGTCTAGCTTCTTTTCCCCAGAATAATATGGTTGATTTTCGCCCATACTGCTCCATTTATCAGTATTTCATTCCTTTTTTTTATTGCTGAATGGTAATGAATTGTAGGAACATATCACAATTTTGTTTACTCACTAACCTATTGATAGACATTTAGATTGCTTCCAGTTTGGGTCTATACAGAGCTACTATATATATTTGTGTACAGATCTTTGTGTGACTATATATTTTCATTTTAGTTAGGTAAATATCTGGGAGTGGAATTGCTCAGACGTATTTCTCATAAGAAACTGTCAAACTATTTTCTGAAAATGTGTCCCATCTTACATTCCCATCAGCAATACATGAGTTTCACGTGCTCTATATCCTTGTCACACCTGGAAAAAAAAAGCTTTCATTTCAGCTCGTCTAGTGAGTATACTGTAGTATCTTATTGACATTTTAATTAACATTTTCTGATGACTCAGTGATTTTAAGTACTTTTCCATGGGCTTACTGTCCATTCTTAGGCCTTTTGTGAAGTGTGAGTTAAAGTTTTTAATTGGATTGACTGTCATTATAACTCCTTATATATTTTGTAAAGGAGTACTTGATCATATGGATTTAAAATGTTTTCTTTCAGGGGTGCCTGGTGGCTCAGCTGGTTAAATATCCTCTTGACTTTGGCTCCGGTCATGATCTCAGGTCATGATCTCGCAATTCGTGAGTTCGAGCCATATTGGGTTCTGCACTGCATCATGGAGGGAGCCTGCTTGGGATTCTGTCTCCTCTCTCTCTGCCCTTCCCTGACTGAGGCATGCATGTGTGCCCATTTTCCCCCCACCTCAAAAATAAATAAACCTTAAACAAAATAAAATGTTTTCTTCTAGTTTGTAACAGGATGTTTAAATATTTTTACATTTTTAAAATTTTTTAATGTTTATTTATTTTTGAGAGAGAGAGAGACAGAGCATGAGAGGTGTAGGGGCAGAGAGAGAAGGAGACACAGAATCCGAAGCAGGATCCAGGCTCTGAGCTGTCAGCACAGAGCCCAATGGAGGGCTCAGACTCACATGCCATGAGATCATGACCTGAGCCCCTGAGCCTAAGTCAGTCACTTAACCAGTTGAGCCATCCAGGTGCTCCCGGACTTGTAATTATTTTAATGGCAGCTTCCAAAGATCAGAAGTGCTTCATTTTGATGAAGTCTAATTTATTACATTTTTTTCTTTATGATTCATGTTTTTTGTGTTCTAAAAAAATCTTTGCATAATCCAAGGTCACAGACATTTTCTTTTCTGTTTTCTTCTAGACTTTATCGTTTAAGCTTTATGTTTAGGCCTATGATCCATTTGAAAGTAATATGATCCATTTGAAAGTAATTTTTGTATATGGTGTAAGTTAAGAGTTGAGGTTCATTTTCTTTCCCTGTGGATCTTCTACCATCATTTGTTGAAAACAAAAAAAAACTATCTTTTCCCATTAAATCACCTTAGCACTTTGTCAAAGATCCGTTGACCTTATATATGTGGATCTATTTCTGTACTCTATTTTGTTCCACTGAGCTATATATTTATCTATAGGCCAGTACAACACTTCATCTTTATAAACTGTTGATTTATAATTTCTTGAATTCAAGTAGTAGTATTCCTACAACTTGATTCATCTTTTTCAAAATTGTTTGATTTTTCTAAGTCCTTCATATTTCTGTGTAAACCTTAGAATCAGTTTGTCAAACCATGTCCTCCACCCACTCCCACCCCCACCTCTGAAAAAGTCTTCTGGCAGTTTGATTGAAATTATGCTGAATCTATTGATTAATTTATGAAGTATTAATATCTCAGTCATGTTGAATCTACCAACCTATGAACATGATATATATCTTCATTTATTTAAGTCTTTAATTTTTCTCAGCGATGTTTTCTGGGTTGTTTACTTTTCTTTCTTTTTTGTTTGTTTCTTGTTTTTTGTTTCTTTGTTTTCACAGATCTAGAATATATTGTGTGGAATTTATTCCGCATATTTCATGGGTTTTGATGTCATTGAAACTGTTATTTTTCTTCTTAATTTACTTTCTCAGCTTCTTTTTTAGAGAGAGTGTGTGTGCTCATATAAATGGGGGAGGGGCAGAGGCAGAGGGAGAAGAAGACTCTTAAGCAGGCTCCACACCCAGCGCAGAGCCTGTGTCAACCATGAGATCATGACCTGAACCAAAATCAAAAGTCAAATGCTCAACCAACTGAGTCACCAAGTTGCCCTAGCTTTCTCAGTTTTTTGTTGCTAGTACTTAGAAATAATTGTTTTAAATTTGGCTCTGTATAATGTGATCTTCTAAAATTCAGTTATTTCTAGTAGTATTAGTAGCAGTTATTTTCTAAGTTCCTAAGAATTTCCTACATACCAAACCACATAATCTCCTAATAAAGGCACGTTTAGTTCATCTTTTCCAATGATATTTATGTCACTTCTTTTTGTTACTTATTATACTAGAAAGGACAATGTTAAATAGAAGTCATGAGAGAAAAAACATCTGTAAATTTTGCCCAATCTTAGGAAGGAAATAGTCAATCATTAATCACTGAATATACTAATCAGAGTTTTTGTGTACGCACCCTTTATCAGCTTGAGGTGGTTCTGTTCTAGTCCTAGTTCACTGAGAGTTTCTTAGCTTTGGAGGATCATTTTTTCTTTTATGTTAATTACATTAACATGAATTACATTAATCCAATGATTGCTTTCTAATGTTAAACCTTCCTTGCATTCTGGTTATGATATTTTACTTTTTAATATACAGATCAAGTTGACTTAAGATATTTTAAGTGATAGTTTTGATAGTTTTGCATCTGTGTATATGTGGGATATTGCTCACTAGTTTGTTTTCCATGTAGTCTTTGTCTAATTTTGGTAATAGCATATTTCTGGACATAAAGAGGAGCTGAGAAGTGTTCTTTCCTCTTCTATTTTCTGAAAGAATTTTTACAGTGTTGCTGTTATGTCTTCCATGACTATTTAATAGAGTTTACTAATTCTCTGAGCCTAGAGTTTTCATTATGCAAATGTTTTTAATTGTAAGTTCAAGTCAATTAATTCAATTTATTTTAATCTATTTTATTGATTTCTGTTATTTTTTTTTTCTATCTACTAACTTAGGGCTTAATTTGCTTATGGGCTTGGCTGAGAAGTTCTTTTTAAAAATTTTTAAAATGTTTTTATTTACTTTTGAGTGAGAGAGACAGAGACAGAACACAGCTGGGGAAGGGCAGAGAGAGAGAGAGAGACAGAATCTAAAGCAAGCTCCAGGCTCCAAGTGGTCAGCACAGAGCCTGATGTGGAGCTCAAACCCACAAACTGCGAAATCATGACCTGAGCCAAATTCAGATGCTTAACTTACTGAGCCACCCAGGCACCCCTGGCTGAGAAGTTCTTAGGGCAGGATGGCAGAAATAAGCTGAGTCTTCATTTTAGGCAATTTCTTAAGGTAAGTATGAATTCAGGCAAGATGAGATTTTGAGTGAAGGAAATGTTTTTTGAGTCACAGGACATCCTGGGTTTGCAATTGCATCGATGACTCATAAAGACAGTAGTCATTCTTAGAACCTCCCTTTTAGCTACCCTCTGACCAGTCCAGAGGTTGGCCATAAAAGCAGGCGTGGTGCAGAACTATACCACTATCATGATCTAGAGGTGGTTTTATCATCTCAAAATAAGTGTTTAGGGATAGAACAGAATCTGGCCTTGTTGTCCCTTTCATCAAATGACGGTGGCTACATGGCAGCATGAAAACTCTGGACGTCCATACTATGCAATTGTAATACACATGAAAAGTAAGAACAGGAGGGTCCTTAACCTTTACAGAATGCTTTGAAGATGTAATCTCAGAGTAGTGAACCCAAGCCAAGGGCACTTCTCCCAGGACACATCTCCTTTAGTTTCGAAACAGATTGTTCTACTTGACCGATGAATCAGAAATTGTTAGCAATGGCACAGACGCTGCCTGGATTAGCTAATAGGAAGTCAAAAGCAATTATACTGTCAATTACTCCCTTTTAGCTGCACAAGCATCTCTTATAACTTGGGGGCAAATTAGATAATATATTTATCATATTTTCCCAGTTGTAGCACCCTCACTGTCGGATGCTGTGCATAAAAAGCAGGCAAATCTTGAGTATAATTTACTCTTCATTTTGTGAAGTACTGGATACGCTCTTCAAAGTGCTCTGGTTCATAGAGGGTAAAGGGCTCTGGAATATATCAGAGTCTCCAAAAATTACCTCACAGTCATAAATCAGATTTGTGTGTGGTAAACAAGTAAAAGCTGTTGTGTACGTAAGAAATAATACTCTAGAAGGGTTTAAGGATGTTGGGGTTATAGGTTTTATTTATGTTGACAAAAATTAGCCAGTTGTAATCTGTTGATAAGGGAAGAGTTCTTGGTAAAGTTGAAAAACTCTCTTAGGTTAGCAAGTGAAGAAAAGAAAATACAAACATTTATTCCAATATTAATTACTTCTGTGTTGTCCCTGGCCCCAGGGACAGTACTGTCATCATTTTTGCAGTGTTTTGCTACTTGGAGTCAGGGTCCAGTACTTATATCATTGTTAACATATGGGTTATCACTGAGGTATTTGATTGATTTTGAGAGACGTGAGTACACATAGTAGTAGGGTTTCTTATCGATGGTGTTAGCACTTATAACCATAAGAAAACTATGAGTTTGACCTTGATAGTTAATGATAATTCTAGTAAGTTTAACAGAAAAAATAAAGTCGGGTGCCACTTTACTGAATTTGCAAAGCCTTGTTTCATTTTGTTCTAAGAACATCTCAAAGTTTTGGCCAAACCTGGCAGGTATTTTGGGGAAGCAATTTCCAACTCCAGCTCTTGCTTACTAACAAAATCCATTAGCTAAGTTCTAGTTGCAGCTTAAGGAAGGCCATACACAAAAATGAGGGGAATGTAGCTAAGCAGTTGCCTGTGGATCTATCCAGAATTTTGTCAGAAGGAGCTGAAAAGATGCTTTTCTCTCCTATAGATTTCCCCTGTCTTTGTTTAGAAACTAGATCAAGTCAATTCCGTCTTTACTGAAAATGCAAGGAGATGGCCCCAGTACATAAGCCTTGTCTCCTTATCTTATGTTTTCCGTTTTGTTCAAAGGAATCAGGAAGAGCCAGATCCTTTTCTGAGCCTTCCACTCAACATTTTGGAGCCAGACTTTAGCATCTGAAGAGCCTACTGTTCTAGTTGACTTAGTTCAGGGAGGCTGGGATTCTTAGTTCCTAAGAGGATTATAAGTCGTGGTCAATGTTTGTCTTTTCTCTCAGGAATTGGAAGAATCCTTTTGCTTACAATCTACCTGGTTCTCATTCTATTTTGGTGGACTTAGTTTTGGAAGAATGTGTACTTTAGGGATAGGAGCAGAGGGGAAGGGTGTGTCAAGATGGAGGGCTTTGAGGGGAAGCGGAGAGGATCCTGGAGAGAGGGGGACAGAGAGGGGGAGCTGGCCACTAGAGCAGGATTCAAAGGAAGCAGAACTAGGGTGGGCTTGGGACAGGACACGATTTTAGTGGGACCGAAATGTTCTAAGTTTTTCCACATTTTTCATTAGCTTTGGACCAGGAAAATCCCTTCATGAAGCTACTTTGAAGTCAGAAATTTGGTTAGAAGCTTCTTACCACAAAAAAAAAAAAAGAAAAAAAAAAAGGGCCAAGCATTGAATGTTAGGAATTGTCTTGTTCTTTTGCCTTGTATTAGCTCTACGATAAACAATTTTAATCATATTAAAAGTTCACCAAAGTGACCACTTGCATTTCAAGTTATCTGTAGTGCACTCCCACTGTTTCGGAAGATATGCACAAGAATTTGAGTTAAAATGACAATACATATCAGAAGAAGACATTTGACCTGGGTGGTATTAATATGGTATGAAATGACCCTAAGAGCCTGGTGGAGATGTTAGCCCAAGGATTGCTTTTACCCCTCTTATCTCAGGCTCCCAGTCAGAATCCCTGACTTCAGATCTGACAACTGTCAGCCTCCAGTAGATGGAGTTTTGGGAAATACTACCTCCCAAACTCTCGGGAGCACAAGGCTGGGGCAGAGGGAAAGATAGAACTTACAAGATTTCCAGATGGTGACCCAAAAGCTAAGTTTAGTTTCTGAGGGCCACTGCCTGACAAGACCTTAAAACTGTCATTCTTCATGGCCAGTATTGAAAAACAGTAAGTGGCGTTCATGTCACTGATTCTATGTTGGAACTTGAACAAAGGGGCTGGTGAGAGTCCTCCCTTTGTTCATCATGAATGTGCTGATGCTGCTGATGTGTGATGTGACCCAGCTGAGTGTCAGGGTGGGACTGGAGTAGAACTGGCAAGCTCATGACACTCAGTATTGCTGTGACCCTTTCCCTGACCAGTGGAATGCATTGCTAATCAATCACAACAGTTTGTTTTCTGCTTTGTACAGTGTTCCAGATAACCACTACCAATAGGCGATATTGGCTAAATTGAGCATTTACTATGTGCCATAAACTCTTCTCAGCACTACAGAAATTAATTCCGTAGTCCTCACCTCAGTGCTTTTTACAGAGTATGTAACCCTGCCCAAGGTCACACAGCTAGCAAATGGTGGGTCTAGGATTCAGTCCCCAGCAGTCTGGCCATAGAGCCATGCTTTTCACCATTGTATTATCAGACCCCTGGTCAGAGTTGGCACATGAACTGTAGTCTAAGCTGATAGGGGTGTGCACTGTAACGCAGGTTGTTAAAATATTGCAATGTTTTTGTAAGTTTTGATATATACTGTGCCTCTGCTGTTTCATGCTGGTCCTTCTCTTGGGACCTCCTCTCCTAACTCCTAACAATGGAATGAATGCCCAGTGCAGAGAAGTGCAGAGAAGGGCTCACAGAAGTCATCTCAAGGTGGGCTCTCTTCTGGTTGGTCACTGTTGGCCAATGCTCATGCCTCACAAGTCACTACATATGGAATTTTAAAAATCACCTCTAGATGCAACCCTTTTAGGTCTTGTTTCTAGGAGTAAACAACATCAAATTTACTTACATACATTATTAGTTATATATAATATTCATTCACACTTCATACTATAATAAAACCTTATCAAAATACAGAAACAAATACTTTTAAAAAGTATATATAGTGGCGGCTGGGTGGCTCAGTTGGTTAAGCGTCCGACTTCGGCTCAGATCATGATCTCACGGTTCATGGGTTTGAGCCCTGCGTCAAGCTCTGTGCTGACAGCCAGCTCAGAGCCTGGAGCCTGTTTCGGATTCTGTGTCTCCCTCTCTCTCTGACCCTCCCCTGCTCATGCTGTCTCTCTTTCTCTCAGAAATAAATAAAAAACATTAAAAAATATTTTAAGTAAATATATGACAACACTTTTTAAATGAGCTCTTACTATGTTTTTCTAAACCTCTTTTCTCATCACTAGCCAAAGTTAATTTTCCTTGCTAATGTTGCTTTCCTAGTCACTTCTCAAGATGGTAAAATTAGGCTTTCTGCTTAATTTTTTTTTTTGTACCAACCATCTGATTCTAAACCCTCTATGGAATGAAATCTCACTTTTATGACACTTATTTCCTGTTTCTTTTTTTTAAACTTTATTCATTTTTGAGAGAGACAGAGGGAGGGAGAAAGAGTGCTAGTGGGGGAGGGGCAGAGAGATTGGAAGACCCAGAATCTGAAGCAGGCTCTAGGCTCTGAGCTGTCAGCACAGACTTTGACGGGGGGCTCAAACTCACAAACTACAAGATCATGACCTGAGCCAAAGTCAGATGCTTAACCGACTGAGCCACCTAGGTGCCCCGATTTCCTGTTTCCAACAATCTTCCCATCCATTTCTTAGCTGTGTCTTATTGCTCAGAAGCTCCTAGTCATCTTAAGACACCCCAGGACCAGCATCCCTTCACAGAGGTCCCAGGTTATTGCATGTTGGTCTCACCACAGCCCCAGGAAGGTGAGCCTTGTCCTGGGGGTGGATACTGGTCTGCTCTCACTTGTCTGCACAAATACCCAACTCCTCTTCTACTCTAAGATTCCATTTCACTCCACAACTCTGATTTTTTGGCTCCTGTGTTTGAATAACCACTGGCATTTCCTCCTCTGAACTCTGGCTGCAGACCCATTCTCTGTCTCAATTCCTCCCTCTGCTGTAGGCTCCGCCTCATGGCAGCTCCTATCATTGACCCAGCCAGGCCTGGCCCTCATTTTTGCCAAGCCTGGTAAGGCAGACCTGACTTTCTCTGAGCTAGTTTCTTCTGAGATGTAATTTAGATACTATAAGCCATCCACTGAGTTCAAACTCCTCAAGTCAAAGCTGGGCCCAGCAGCTTGGTAAATTGAATTTGAAAAGAATCAAGTTTATTCTGACATTCAAGCAACATTGTTACATAGGAAGAGAGCCACTTAACAATAGTTAGGAAAACAACAAAAAATGTTTATTAGGAATTGTTTTTCATTTTCACTTGAATAGTAAAAAGAGATGATCTTAAATTATAGCTATCGAATAGTATTAGATAAAATGAAATTTAGGGAAGAGAAACTTTACACTGGACTTTCCTTCTTTAGAGATTTCAGAATATTTGCAGTAATTTTAGACAGGCTGTCTGAAGGAAGAGAGCTGACCTCGGAAGTTTCCCTCCAAAAAGAAAGCAGGTAGAGGTGGTTCCAAATCAGAAATCAGGATTAACATCGCTTGGTACAAGTGACAACGTAGAAAGTGAATCCTATGTCTAGTGGTAACTGCTGTATGCCTCCAGAGTGTGAACTTATTCAGTCTCACTCAGAAATTTATAAAATTTTATAAATGTGTTACTTTCTGTTTTTTAAGCATTGAAGTCACTTACAATGCATATTGTAATAGAAAAAGAAAAAAGTGAATTTCCCTCCTGCCACCAGGAAATTCTAAACATCCAGCTACTGGAAGTCCTGTCTTCTACTTATGAATGCATTCAAACGTTTACATATTCTATCAATTATCAGAGATCTGACTTGTTACTGTGTGCAGACAATCTGCTTAAGCTCAGGGACAGACAGAACAGTGCTGGTCCTGATTTTGGTCATTTAAAGCCAGTTGAAAAAGGTTTACCACAGTAAAGCATTTATAGGGCACAAAAATACTTGTAAAGCCCTAGTCTTCCCTAAGTCAGTTGTATTATTTAAACTACGTCCCATTTTCATTGTCTGAGGTGATTTGTACCTATTGTGTTTACTAAATTTATTCCTGTGGTTTACTCTTTACATTTTACACTTACCTTACATACACCATTTTATGAAGAAAACAAAAGAGAAAATTTATCTTTCCATCCTCTGTCTACTTGCAAACCTTGTTGCTGTTTTGTTAGGGTTCTTTAAGGAGGAATGGACTGGAAAAGTAGAGTGTACGTTGATATTAATCCTTTTGACTTTGTTGCCTCTCATTCTTTTAAAAAATGTGTGTGAGTGTGTGTGTATGTTGTATGAAATATGACTCAACACACCCATAACATTTGCATAAAACATTGTGAAGCCTAATGACTAATTCCCAATTTGTCCTCTTCCCAGTCAATTCCATTGTTTCGGAACACTTCAAGTCCATGTAGCTAGCCTCTCTTAATTTACATGCTATTGATGTCATATATTTTTCTGTTCTTTTTTTAAAAAGCCTCATTGAGAGATGATTTGTATACCGTATAATTCACCCTTATAAAGTATACAACTCAATAGATTTTAGTGTACTCCCAGAATTGTGCAGCTATCACCACAATATCATTTTAGGACATTTTCACTTCCCTGAAAAGGAATCTGGTGCTCATTAGTAGTCCTTTCCATTCCCCCTCTCCCCAGCCCTGGCAACCAGTAATCTACTTTCTGTCTCTATAGATTTGCAAGCATGAAGTTTCAACTAGATTTAATCACATATCACTATATTTACCATTTAAATTGCATTCTTTTTCTCCCTCTATACTTTCATCTGGAATCATTTTCATTCTGTTGGAAGAACTATCTGTTACCATTTCCTTTAGTACTGGTTTCCCGGTGATAAACCCTTTCTGGTTTTGCTAGTAAAAGTCTTTCTTTCACCTCTACTGAGATGATCCAGATCCCAGAAAGTGGGGCTGGAATCAGAAGTGGTGGCTGACTTCCAGTTCCTCTTTATTAGTAGGATGCCTTCTAAAGGGTCCCACCCCTATGTAAAGATTGGGTTACCAGGACATCTACCCTTGGTGGAACTTGGACTCCAAGTGTTTCATTCTTCCTGGTGCATCCAGGGCGTCAATGGTGTGTTCAGCCTCTCACTCATCCCTGAGGCAAAAAGGGCCCCTAATGTTGGGCTCACCTTTAATCTTCTCCTGGCCTGGCTCTTCTCTACAGTTAAAAATCTGATGTTATGAGGCAAATGTTGTTTAATCTGATTTTCTACATAGCCTCTGAAGAAAGATTGATTGGAATCATCTTGTTCCATATTACAGGAAGGGAAAGTCTCTTACTTTAAAAAACATTTTTTTAAGATTATTTAGTTTTGAGAGAGAGAGGAAGAGAGACAAAGCGAGAGGGAGTGGAGAAAGGGCAGAGAGAGAGCGCAACACAGAATCTGAAGCAGGCTCCAGGCTCTGAGCTGTCAGCACAGAGCCCAACCCAGGGCTTGAACTAACTAATGGTGAGATCATGACCTGAGCCAAAGTTGGACATTCAACCGACTGGAGCCATCCAGGTGCCCCTCTCACTCTTTTTTTTTTTTTAAAAACACAGATGACATTCTTGTTTTCTCCAGGATATCAGTTCACTCTCTCCTACCCTAGAGTTTCAACAAATAGTGCAAAGGAGCTTAAGTTCCAGACCTGCAGCTTTAAAGGAAAGGAACCCAACATTTCCTTGAACATCCTAGGAAAGGATTATCCTTGGAAAAGCAGGTATTTTCACGCCTTCTTATTTTTTTTTTTTTGCTAGTTCATTTTCACCATAAACTCAGCTTCATAAGGAAATTAAAAAAAAATGTTTTAAAAGCGGATTGAGGAAAGGGATAAATATTCATGATAAAATAGCCCAATAACTTTGCTAGTAATTCTTTTGTAACCATGGGGAACTATGAAAAATGTGCTATGAAGTAATTGTTAAAAATTTACATCATGTGATGTTAAAGGTTAAAGTTCTGGAAAGAAATATTATTAAAGTTTCTTTAAGATGAAATTTGATCCTGGCAGTCAAATTAGAAACAGTAAAACACCTGGGTGACCCACTGGCAACTGAGGCATTCTCTGGCATCAGGAACCGAGAAGGTTTATAGTCTCAGTCCCAGAAATGCAGTGAGACAACAGTGAGCAAAATAGAGTACGGTTGTCCAGCCTAAATCTACTAAGCTGATAGCCACATTCTCAGGATGAATGAATGAATGGATGAATGCTCAGGAATTTTGAAGCAGGTATCTAACTATTATTTAAAAACAGGTTTTCCATAATGGAAAGAAATAGAAGTAACAAGAAAATTACTGAGAAAAAAGGTGGAGAAAAATCATCACCACCATCAACATCTTTCATCAAAGCTATATTTCTGTTGAGCATACCTACTATATGTCAGGCACTCTTCAAAGCTCCTGACGCAGCTCACATAATCTTCACACTTGCCCTCTGAGGTACTTTCGCAGGTTAGGAAACTGGGACTCCGTCTCATGGTGATCTGGCAGAGAGGGGCCCATTCTCTGTGCATATCTTGGCTATAAACTATTAGAAGCGAAATAGAGCAATTGGTTCAGAAACAAGTATGGGTCATTGGAGTATCAAAATTCAGCTACATCCAGTGAACATAGATTAAATGAAATCCTCCTTTATTCATGAACAAGTTGTCTTCAATTTGGGAGCAAACAATAAAACTCAGGATTAATTTTAGTAATGATAAATTATAGCTAAAGCTATATTTGTGCCCAAATGATTGTCTTTCTTTATAAATGACTCTTAATAGTATTTTTCCTAGATTTTTCACATGTTGTAGGCATCTTATTTGTAGAAAACCTCTAATATGGTGATTCAATTCTTGTGTGGAAATTTTCACTCATCTGGTAATATATTTGCAGAACAATGAACATTCTTATGGAAACCTCCTAAAAAGTACCCCCAAATACAAAAGGTATAATCTTATTAGACCTGCTTAAAAGTTTATCAGAAATACATTTATTCCAATAGAAGTGATGACATCTAAAGTTAAAAATTTTTAAGTATTTTATATGATATTTATATATACATATAACATATATATTCATATAAATGAAAACTTTATAATGAGAAACTTCTATTTTTATGGAAAGCACTACTGTTTTAGTACGCATGCCACTCAGCTCAGCAGCTATTTAAAAAAGGTTGTCGAATGGATAAAATGCTCTCCTAATCCCTCCAACTACTTTAGAGGGAAAGAGGAAAGTGACTGAACAAATGGGATATGAAAGAAAAAGAGTATGTGAATCAGACTATAAAGCAAGATCTGTTTCTACTTTGTCTTCTGTCTAACTGGAAAGGCTACAATATTCAGCCCTAATCCAAGATGTAAAAAGACATAAAATTATTTAAAAAACAACCACCCACCACTACCATCACCACCACAACAACAAAAATCCCCTGGCTGTCTCATTCATAGATACATGGCCAAAAATAAAATCTGAAAGACATTTTCTTTCTTTTCTTTTCTCTTTCTTTCTTTCTTTCTTTCTTTCTTTCTTTCTTTCTTTCTTTCTTTCTTTCTTTCTTTCTTTCTTTCTTTTTGTAAGCTACAGTGGGGGCTGCAGTGATTCACTTGTAGCCCTCTAAGATTATCTCACATATGGAAAAATAGGCCAAGAAATAAGACTTAGCAGCACAGTGAGGAAAGATAGGAGAGTGTTATTTCTGAAGGGAAATTATTTATCTCCAGATATAATCTTTACTTTTTGATAAAGAAAAATTGGCATGGCAGTTCTCCAATTTCTTTAATAATATAGGATGGAGGCAATGTCATTGTCTTCTGGCAGGTATTTTATTAGGTTCCTTATGCCCTGAGTGTACTAATTTTGGCTGTGCCCAGACTTTGTAAGGAAAGGTGGGGAATGGACCTCAGGACCCTCTATGAGGTGAAGAATTTTTAGCAAAATAATTTTCATATTTCAATAAAAATATATTAAAACAAAGTGTTATTGTACAACATAGGACAAAAAAAACAATATTGATGACTAATATTTTCCGTAGGCCAACCAAGCTTTCAGATTTTTCTCATTATTTGTTCTTTCTTTTTAAAAATAGTCATTTAAAAAAAAGTTTTTATTTATTTGTTTTGAGAGAGAGAGAAAGAGAGCACGCACACTGGCGGGGCAGAGAAAGAGAATCCCAAGCAGGCACTGCTCTGTCAGCACAGAGTCTGACCTGGGCTCAGATTCTGATCGGATACGAAACCAAGACTTGGACACTTAACCAACTGAGCCACCCAGGTGCCCCAAAAATAGTCATTAATTTTGAGCTTCATCATCTATAAACTGACAGTCACACATGAGTTCCCAAAGTTAACTCCCCAGCTGCATTTATGCTGTGGCTCTAGGTTTTTATGGTTTTCTTTATTCCTTCTTCCGTCTCTCCTAATCTATCACCCTCCCTCCCTCCCTCCTTCCTTTCCCTGCCTTTCCCTCCCCTCCCTTTTCTTTTTTTTTTTTTTTTTAGCTTAGTTTTGTTTTACTTTTGTAGCCTTTCCCGAAGTTTTTAAATAAGGTAAAAGAAGGAAGTTTAATATAACAGCTTTGAGGATGTCTATTGTTTCTTCCATTCTTCTTGGGGGATAACGATCCAGTTTTTTAAGTGAAAAAGATTTCGTATTACAGAAATATTTTAAAGTAGATAAATAGTAATAAGGAGCCTTTAGACACAGTCTTCATAAGAATGACCCCACATCTGAGACTAATTGCAAGCTTAGGGGGTTTTCCAAACCACCCTGTTTTGATAATCTTCTGGAAGGATTCACAGAATTCACTGAAAACTGTTATACTCACAGTTAAGGATTATTACAGAAAAGGGATACAGATGAAAATCAGCCAAGGAAAGAAGTGCCCAGGGCCAAGTCCAGGAGAAGTACCAAAGACAGAATGTCCATTGTCTTCTCTCCATGAAGTCAAGGGCATGTCTCTAGCATGGCATTAATGTATGATAATATGCCCAGTGTATTGCCAACCAGCAAACCTCACCTGGGTCATTGGTGTCCAGAGTTTTTACTGGGGCTCATCACATACTGCCTGCATGACTGACCTTAATTGTCAGCCTCTCCCAGAGTTCAGGCTAAAATCTTTAGTTGCAAGTTCCCCAGAAATCAGAGCTGATATTGTGTGACCCAAAGTTCCTGTCATAAACTACATTGTTACACTGTCCAGTGGCCAAAGCCCTAGGCAAACAGAGACACTCCTGTCAGTCAGGAAATTCCAAGGGCCTAAAGATTATCCTCCAGTAGCCAAGGCAAAGGCCAGGCCTCTCTTCAGGTAAGGCTAATTCCTCACTATACAAGCATAGTGATCCCTTTCCTCTGCCCATACTTACCACTCAAGCTCCAAATTACAATGCTAATAATTTTCTTATTTCATCTGAGGGTATGCCAGAGAGTCAACTGATATTCACAAAAACTGATTGTTAGGTATTCAGGAGATTTGTAAGCTGGTTGTTAAACACGGCCGTTACAAAAAAACTTTGTTCTAGAAACGTGTAATTACATAAAGTAGATTAAAAACAAAGATAAGTGTTCAAAACTCATCATTTTCTAATTATTATATTTTGCTGTTACTATACTCTTGATCTTATTTATGTCTACTGTATCTGGTGAGAATATGTAGAATGTTATACTTCTATGCCACTGAATGACGTCTGCATTCAGTGATGTCACTTGTCACCTGGGTAGCATGAAATTGACCATGCTAAGAATCTTTACATCATGAAATTTAGTAAATGCTATGAATCAAGACATTCTTTTGATACTTTTTAATTTTGAGAAGCATCTTTCTGTTGATCCAACTGTTACTAAAACTGTTAAGAGTATTTATAGGTTGTAATAACATTAGGATAAATTTCTGAGAAATTATTTCAAAATATAAGTCATAGCACTCTAGAGCTGATGATTCTGATGGGGTAATTTTTCTAAAAACTTTGAACTCTTCATACAAATCAGTTTGTTGTAAGCCTGAATTTAATTTTAAATGTAAATTGATACAACAGCATTTTAGTGTTTTTTTCCCCTGCCATTTCCTATATATTGTGGAGGTTGTACCAGAAACTAAACGTGGCTTTATAATTAAAGTGTAAAATAAAAATATATGTAATTAAAATTTCATTCATATGAAAATACTTTTTTTCTGTTGAATATACTAATCTTAAAATTCAATGTCTGTTTCTAAGACTTTATGATGGTGCAGCAGTTTTCAAAACTGGAGATTCTGAACTCTTTGAAGAAGTCTAGTGAGTACTTGATAATGCTTTATTCTAATGTACATGTGCATGCTTTTATCTTCTAGTAATTTGCTGACAAAGTTTATTGCCTGAGAGGCAGCAAGCATAAGATCACAGATAATTTTTGATATTCTTTCATTTTAATTCTGGGCAGAATTCAGAGAGATACATTCCGAGGATGGGAGTGGAAGCCAGTTTACCTCCCTGAGGAGCCCCTTCTCTCTGCTGGGGCTGCTATTTCTGCTGCCGCCATTGCTGGTACCAACCTGGGTCAAGTCTGGGCACAGCCACCCCTCAGACCACATGGCACCTGGGACTGTCCACATTTGTCCCCCCTGCTGCTGGCCAGCTTCTTAAAGTGCATGTTTCCTGCCCTACCATAGGCCCAGGGGGTGGTGGGATAAGTATATTTTAATTTTCTTATTCTTTTCTTCTATTTTTCTGTATTTTCTTTAAGAACAGGTAATGGTTTAATAACTAGACCACAAAAATTTATTTTTAATGTAAATTATATCAGCTCTTTTTCTGAATTTATGTTTTTGTAACACTGCATTTGTCCCTTTATATAGAGTGTACCTGAATGGGATGTATATTAGGCTGAAAAAGCAGTAATTTGAAATTTGTTTTATTAAAAAAACTACTTGTCCTTGATTTATTTAGAGTTTGTCCCAATTTTTTTAAAGGCTGTGGTCCACTTTAATTTACATGAGTGACTTAATCTGTATGAGTCTCCGAGAGGCACTTCTGTAATAAGTTATGTTTTAAATTGTTCTGAGTGGACAAAAGGTGTCTTAGAAAGTAGTATTGCTCTAAGTAAAATAATCAGTAACTAAGTAACAAGAATGAAATCTTATTTCCTGTGGGCCCCTTTATTAGCCAAGATGAGTGCTTTACACTTTAAGAGACATGCAGAGGGGATGATGGACTGGCATATATCATGTAAACCTTTCTCTGACATCACCATCTTCACACTGCTTTCCTGTAACACAAAACAGTATTGAATTAGGAAGTGATGGGGCAGCAGAGGAACTGTTTGGTTTTAGAAAGTATTTACTTTCTGGTTCGTGCTTGAGAAGACTTTTGAGGTGTCTCAGTATTTTAAAGTGAATTAATCCCAAATTAATCATCCAAAATAAATAGAATAGAGATGCCATTGAATGTAGAGGAAACCTTATGGAAACCATGCTCAGAAACCTGGAATCCCATTTGGAGATTTCCTTTATCTTTTCTCCAGTGCCTTTTTGGAGTCCAGCTCTGGTCCTTCTCACTTCTCTCCATTGTCATGGAGAACTCTGATAACCCTTTTCATCTAAAAAAGAAAACAACTCAGATAAGAACGGGATGGTCAGGGCTGCATTCCTACAGGGGCAATTTAAGGGTGATGTAAGGGAGAAAAGGTATCCTCTCTCCCAAAATCTATTATTAGTCACTCTTTGGGATTAAGACATTGTCTAAAAAAAGCCTCTATTAATTATAGGTAAGGATTGATACATTGGCTCTATCATTTCAGCAAAGGCTGAAATTTCACTATCCTAGTCAGCTGTTAACCTTACACACACGTTCCACACAGGCACACTGAACAGCTCTCCTTATCCAGCCTAGTACTTTACATATTGTAGGGCAAAGTATACTCTTAATATATTTCTATTAAATAGATGGGCAGGCAAAGAGGAAATGGCTGTGCTGTGTTCTCTGCCAGAAGTGGTAGATTCAGGTGTGTGTGAGTTCTGGCTGCTGAAGCTATCATGGGTCAAAAAATTTTGACTTAAGGATAAAAACATCAATGCTTGGGTTTTTCAGTTTCATTTTGCAGTTACTAATTTTCAAGTCACCAAAAAGTAAAGTGAAATAGATGAAAGCATCTTGACTTGGAATATGTTTGTCTAAATTCTCTGAGTTTTCAACTGCTCAGACACATTTTAAAATTTAAAACAATAATAATAAATTGGTGTAGTAAAGAGTCATGCAAATGCTCAGTATAAGAATAATTTCTTCCTTTTATTTTACTTTTTTTCTTTTAAGATCAATGAGCATTTTAAGAATTTGGGGAGGCTGGGAATATTTGGCAAATTTTGTGTTTTAAGTTTCTCTTTGGATGTGTCAAATTCCAGGTAATTTCAGTAACACACAGAAATGAAAATTAATCATGGGCCTCAAAGAGCAGATTTTTCAAACCTGAAGAAATTCTAGGAACCATCATTTTGGAATACCTAATTTATTTACATATTATACTAGTATGTTTTTTTAAAGAAAACTTTTCCAAAAAACAGGAAGATTGGGAGTAAAAGCCAGAGGTCTTAATGTTTTAATTGTTTTTTCCACTTGTTTTTTCAAGTGGTACTGACTTCGCAGGAAAAGTTTAAACACGCCCACAGCCCAGGAAATAATCAGCCCCAAGTGAACCACTTAGGTGGGAAGAAAAAGTAATTTGCTCTGCATCTCCTGGATCGTCTTCCGAGTTTGAGTAAGAAATAAAACGAGGAGAAATGTTTCAAAAGCCAATTCAGTGTCCGGCCCCAAACCCAAAATCGAACCTGGGACTTTTCATAAGTGCGAGCTGAGCAACGCGCAGTAAAGGGAAACAGTCCTTGGCGCCCCTGAATAGACCGCGCGCGGCGCGCAGGAAGCGCGCGGCCACGAGACCCTTTCCCCTGGTTCCGAAGGTGCTTCGCTCCGTTCCCCCC
>NW_024081152.1:1077757-1193222 GCF_003009895.1 Hyaena hyaena | reverse complement strand
GTGGGGCGGAGGAGGCGGCGATGGCCGGGGGAGGCGGGGGGGCTGCTGTTTGTTTGCAGCCGGGCCAACTCGGCGGCGCAGGCGGCGGCGGAGCGCGGGGCGCCAGTGGCGGGTCCAGCTGCCGCCGCACCATGCCCGCGCCCACCTCCGGGCAGCCGCGGCGCGCCGCCGGGGCCCCGGCCGGGGAGGATGCCAGACGCCCGGGCGCGGCCGGGGCAGCGGTGGCGGCGGCGGCGGCGCGATGGTGGTGACAGGCTGTGCCCGCGGCGGCGGCGGCGGGGACCGCGCGCCCTCCCGGCGGCGGGGCTGCGGACTCGCGCCGGCCGGGGCCGCGGCGCTGCTGGCCGGGGCGAGCTGCCTGTGCTACGGCCGCTCCCTGCAGGGCGAGTTCGTGCACGACGACGTGTGGGCGATCGTGAACAACCCCGACGTGCGGCCCGGCGCCCCGCTCCGCTGGGGCGTCTTCACCAACGACTTCTGGGGCAAGGGCATGGCCGAGAACACCAGCCACAAGTCCTACCGGCCGCTCTGCGTCCTCACCTTCAAGTGAGTCCCTCACCTCGCGCCTGCAGTCGCCGCAGCTTCTCCTCACCCCCGGCGCGAGCTGGGCGAAGTTGCGGGACCGGCTTGGGGGTGTTCCTTTTCTGGCGGCCCCTTCCCCTCCACGCCTCCCTCCCGTCCTCGCGTCCACGCCACTCTGCTCCGCGGTCCCCGGCCCCGCTTCTCTGGGCTCCCGGGGCGGTTCGGGAGGCGCGGGCTGGGAGTTGGGATCGAGTTTCTCAAGAGTCTGCGCTCGCGGCGAGCTCGCCTCTCCGGCAAGGACTGGGCGCCGGGCTTGCAGAGCGGCTCCCGCACCGCACCCCTGCCGGACAGTGGGCAGGTGCCACGGTGCGGGCCCGGCGAGCCCCGGACAGGGAGGCTGCGGTGGGAATGCTTCCAAGTTGGGAATTTCTCGGAGGCTGTTGGATAGCATCGCTGATGGAGACAGGATCGGTCCCTTTGGGGTCGCGTTCGGAGAGGAGGCGAGAGCTGTGAGCTGCCAGAGCTGCTTGGGTTTTGGGGAGGCGCAGCGGAGGGAGCACAGGCTCTCCCCCGACCTGCAGCCTTTGGTTGCTCTCCAAGCCTTTCCGATCTGCAGGTCTGCGGAAGGGCTCGGGATTTAGATTTTAAAAGATGCAAAGCGAAGGAATGCAGAAGCGTGGGATCCTCCGGGGGTCCTGGTGTCCCAGTCGAAATAGTTTTTGTTTTACAACCTCAGAGTCATGATTCAGCATTTCTGGTGTGAATAAAGTGTAAAGGGAGCCGAGGGAACGCCAGGTTTTTGTAGGGTGGAGTATTTTCTTGAATTTAAAAGAATTCAAGCTTGCTTCAGATGGATGGCGAGGGGGGCTTTGTATGAGTGCTACCTCGTACACCATGAGTTTGACTCAGCCCCTGGTAATTTGGCTCAGAATTTAAGCTTACAATGTGTCGGGCAAAAAACTCAAAATAATATTGGTTCAGTATCATCGGTGTTGTAAGCCTTTTCCAGCGAGTGTAATATGAGTCCGTCTTTATGGCCGTGGTCATCCGAGACGGGATAGGGCAGCTTGAAAAGCTTGCCTCTGGCCAGGAGGCCAAGGTCTCTTGACAGGTGGCTCCGATGACTTAGAAAAGGAAACCATAGCAGTTGGCAGTAATTCATGGGCTTTTGACTTAATTTTTCCATTGAAAGTTTAGTGTTTTAAACAGAGTGAGGAAATTGCACATTTGAATCTGAAGAGAATATTTTATAAACATTTGTCCGCTTAGGAAGTGGTTTTGGTTGTTCCGCTCAAAGATAACCTCAGCTACTGAGTGAATTGCTCAGTACTTTCAGTTTTCCAAATGTTCCTCAAACCTCCTTAGATGGCACAAATATATATGTTTATTTTCTAGATTGACCTGCTTTTTCATTTATTACAGTGAGGGTTGGTGGTTAATTTAAGCTGTGAAAGCTCACAGCATGAGATGTGCTGGGCTTATAAGAGCCATGGAGACCGTCTTGACCTGAGCATTTTCCATTTTAAAAGGTCAGGGCCAAATGCCTGTGCCCACTTGGTGAAAAGTGGGGAAGATGTTTTCACTTCTTGACTTTCTAAAATGTTTTTTCATTCACGCAGGAAATGGCAAGGGCAGAAAAGAGAGGAGTGGGGGAAGGAAGTAGACAATGAAGCAAGGGCATTGATGAAGAGGAATGTTAGCAAGGGTTTGAGGAGACAGGGGTAAGGGAAAAGTTGGTCATGGCCAACTCCTCACTGTGTACTCATTGGTTACAAAATGCAGATTGGTGTCTAATGCTATTGCTCTTTGCATATTGTGTCTGTTTTTTTTTTTTTTTTTAAGTGAGAAGTTTGAGTTGCTGTTCTAGAGAGCAACACAGCACTCATTGGAAAGGGGTAGATGTCTCTTCGAAAGAGAAAGTTCATCTTTCTGTGCTCACAGGTGTGGATTTAAATAGGACCCAGAAGCTTGCTCCTTACTGCATCTTCTGCAGTAGCATAAAGAGGGGCATGTATAAAAGCTGGCATTAATGATGCTAGACCCACCCAACTCTAAAGATTGTTGCAAGGAAGGACAGAGAATCACATTTATTAACTATTCAGTGTGAACAAAGCATTGGCCTAGGCACTTTACATGGATTATGTCTTTATGACTTTAATTTTAGGTAGTTGGTGAAAATAAAGTTAAAGTGGCCTTTTAAATATACATACAAACTATTTCAGTTATATCTTAAGGTAGGCATGCTTGAATAAAAATCTTTGAGAATTCAAAAAGATTTTTTATTTTTGTTTTTATTTTTATTAAAAATTTTTAAGAACTTTTATTCAGTATTGAGAGACAGAGACAAGAGCACAAGTGGGGGAGGGGCAGAGAGAGGGGGACCCAGAATCCGAAGCAGGTTTCAGGCTGGGTGCTGTCAGCACACAGCCCGACTTGGGACTTGAATTCATGAACTGTGAGACCATGACCTGAGCCTAAGTTGGCTGCTTAACCAACTGAGCCACCCAAGCGCCCCATGATTTTTTAATTTTTATTGTAAGAACACTTAAGATTTGCCATTTACAATTTTTAAGAGCTTGATAAAATATTATTAACTATAGGCACAATGATTTATAACAGATCTCTGGCATTCATTTCTCTTGCATAACTGGAACTATATGCCTACTTAACAGCAAACTCTGGGGCTCCCCTTCCCCCTGCCCTTGGTAGCCATAATTCTACTCTCTGTGTTTCTATGAATTTGACGATTTTAGATACCTTATATAAGTACAATCATGTAGTATTTGTCCTGTGACTGGCTTATTTCTCTTAGTGTAATGTCCTTCGAGTCCATCCATGTTGTTGCATAAGACATGGTTTTTCCTTCTTTTTAAAGGCCAAATAATATTTCATTGTATGTATGTACCATTAAAATGTTTTCTAAATTTTTTTTTTGAGAGAGAGAGTGTGTGTGTGTGTGCGCGCGCGCGCGCGCATGCGTAAGCTGAGAAGGGGCAGAGAGAGAGAGAGAGGAGACATAGAATCTGAAGCAGGCTCCAGGCTATGAGCTGTCAGCACAGAGCCCACGTGGGGCTCAAACCCACGAGATCATGCCCTTAACCAAAGTCAGATGCTTAACCAACTGAGCCACCCAGATGTCCCTCTACCACTTTTCTTTTGTTATCCATTCATTTCATGATGGGTAGTTAGGTTGTGCCTGTCTTAGTTATTATGACTAATGCTGCAGTGAACTTAGGAGTGCATATATCTCTTCAAGATAATGATTTCATTTCTTTTGGATTTATAACTTGGGGGTAGGATTGCTGCATTATAAGTAAGTGTATTTTTAGCGTTTTGAGGAATCTGTATACTCTTCTCCATAGGAACTGCACCTTTTGCATTCTCACCAGTAGTGTACAATGGTTCCAGTTACTCTACATCCTTGCCAACACTTACTATCTTTTTTTTTTCCCCATAAAAGCCAGCCTAATTAATTGGTGTGAGTGAGGAGATAACTCATTGTGGTTTTGATTTGCATTTACCTGATGACTGGTGCTAAGCATCTTTTCATGTACTCGTATATCTTTTTTTTTTTTTTTTAAAGTGTATTTGACATACAATGTCCTATTAGTTTCAGATGTACGCCATAGTGGTTTGATGTTTTATACATTATAAAATGGTCCTCACTATAAGTCTAATTATCATCTGTCTCTATACAAATTTATTACAATATGATTGACTAGATTCCCTAGGCTGTACATTAGATCTCCATGACTTATTTATTTTATAACTGGAAGTTTGGACTTCTTTATCCCCTCCCCCTATTTTACCTGCCCCCCCAAGTAAGCCCCCCTTTGGTAACCAATCATTTGTTTCCTGTATCTGCGAGTCTATTTTTGTTTTGTTCTCTTCTGTTTGTTTGGTTCTTTTGTTTTTTAAATTTCACATATAAATGAAATCATATGATATTCTTCTTTCTTTGCTTGACATGTTTCATTTAGCTTAATACCCTCTAGATCCATCCATGTTGTCACAAATGGCAAGATTTCATTCTTTTTTAGGGCCAAGTCTTTTTTGGGGAAATGTCTGTTCAAGCCTTTCGCCCATTTTTTTTTCATGAAGTTATTTGTTTGTTCATTTGTTTTGTTTTGTTTTATCTTGAGTTGTAAGAGTTTCTTATGTATTTGGGGTATTAATAACATATCAGATACATGGTTTGCAAATATTTTCTCCTCTTCCATAGGTTGCCTTTCCACTCTGTTGATTGCTTCCTTTGCTGTGCAGAGGTTTTTTTTTTTTTTTTTTTAGTTTGATGTAGTCTCAGTTACCTAATTTGTTTTTATTGCTTTTACTGTTAATGTCATATTTAAAAAATCATTACTAAGCTTTAACTTCATGAAGTTTTGTCCTGTTTTTCTTCTGGGAGTTTTACAGTTTCAGGTCTTACATTTAAATTGTTAATACATTTCAAGTTGATTTTTGTGTGTGGTGTAGGATAAAGGTCCAGATTTATTCTTTTGCATGCAGATATTCAGTTTTCCCAGGACCATTTAAATGTTGGTCCTTTCCCCGTTGTGTATAGTTGGCCTTTATGTTGAATATCTTTTGACTCTATATGTGTAGGTTAATTTCTGGCCTCTCTATTCGTTTCTTTTGGTTAGTATGTTTGTTTTTATGCCTGTAGTATACTGTTTTAATTGCTGTAGCTTTGTAATATAATTTGAAATCAGAAAGTATGATGATTCCAAGCTTTGTTTTTCCTCAAAATTGTATTGTATATTTGGGGTCTTTTGTAGTTTGAAATGATTTTTTTTCTCTATTTCAGTTTTAAAAAAAGCCAATGGGATATTGATACAGAATACAGTGACTCTATAGATGGTTTTGAGTAGTATGCACATTTTGACAGTATTCAGTCTTCTATGAACATGATACATCTATCTTTTGTTTGTGTCTTCTTTAATTTCTTTCATTACTGACTTAAAAGTTTTTCATCTCTTTGGTTAAGCTTAGTGCTAAGTGTTTTGTTCTTTCAATCCTGTTGTAAATGGGATTGTTTTCTTAATTTTGGATAGATCATAATTAGAGTATAGAAATGCAGCTGATTTTTAAAAAATGTTTAAAAAATTTTTTTATGTTTACTTATTTTTGAGAGACAGAGAGGGACAGAGCATGAATCAGGGAGGGGTCAGAGAGAGAGACAGAGGGAGACACAGAATCCAAAGCAGGCTCCAGGCTCTGAGCTGACCACACAGAGCTTGATGCCGGGCCCAAACCCACAAAGTATGAGATCTGACCTGAGCTGAAGTCGGATGCTTAACCGACTGAGCCACCCAGGCGCCCCTATCCTTGTTTTATTCTTGATCTTAGAGAAGAAGGCTTCAGTTTTTCACCATGGAGTATGATGTTAATTGCGGACTTTTTATGTATGAACTTTATTATATTGAGGTAAATTCCTTCTAAACCTAGTTTTTGGGAATTTTTACCATGAAAAGGTGTTGAATTTTTGAGTTGTTTTTCTTGCATTTATAGACACAATCATGTAGTTTTTAGTCTGTTTCCATTTTGGTAATGTAGTATATAACATTCATTCTAGGGATAAAACCCTCTTGATTTTGGTGTGCTATTGAATTCAGTTTGCTAGTATTTTGTTGAATATTTTTGCATCTGTGTTTATCATGAAAGTTGGTCTGTAGTTTCATTTTCTTATAGTGTCTTTGGCTTTGGAAAAAAACAAACACCTTTTAATTTTGAGGGCCGCCTGAGTGGCTTAGTTGGTTAAGTGTCCGACTTCGGTTCAGATCATGCATGATCTCATGGTTTGTTGAGTTCGAGCTCTGCATCAGGCTCTGTGCTGACAGTTCAGAGCCTGGAGCCTGCTTGGGATTCTGCGTCTCCCTTTCTCTCTGCCCCTCCCCTGTTTGTACTCTCTGTCTCTTTCTCTCTCTCTCTCTCAAAAATAAATTAATTAACTAAAAAAAAACCCTTTTTATTTTGAGTTAATTGTACACTCCCCAGTTGTAAATAATAATGGAGAGATCTCTTATACCCTTTATCCATTTTCCTCTAGGGTCAAGGTCTTGCATAACTATAGTATAATATCACAAAGAGCAAACTGACATTGATACGATCCACAGCTTTTATTTAGGTTTTACCAGGTTTACATATACTCTTTTTTTAAACTTTTGTTCAGTGTGTCTTTAATTCTACACAGTTTTGTCACATGTAGATTTCCAAGATTACCACTCGTCAAGATACAGAGCAGTTTCATCACAAGGATCCTTTCTACTTCTTTTTAAAAAAAAAAACTTTTTAATGTTTATTTATTTTTGAGAGAGAGACAGAGTGTGAGCAGGGGAAGGGCAGAGAAAGGACACACAGAATCTGAAGCAGGTTCCAGGCTCTGAGCTGTCAGCATAGAGCCCGATGCGGGGCTTGAACCCACAAACTGTGAGATCATGACCTGAGCTGAAGTCAGATGCTTAACTGACTGAACCACCCAGGCACCCCTCCTTCCTGCTTCTTTATCATAATTATAAACACCAAGTTCATAACAACCTCCTAATCCATAACACCCCACCCTACTTCCTAATCACTACTAATTTGTTTTCCAGGTCTATAATTTTGTCATTTTGCAGATGCTATTTGTGGAATCATATGTGACTTTTTGAGATTGGTCATTTTTGCATTTAGCATATTATGGAGTTTATTCAGATTGTTGCATATCAATGGTTCATTCCTTCTGTTGCTGAGTACTATTCCGTTGTATAGATATACCATGGTTTAGTCATTCACCTGTTGAAGGACATCTGGATTGTTTTCAGCTTTACAAATAAAACTGCTATAAACATTCATTTACACATTTTTATGTGAACATAAGTTTTATTTCTTTGAGATAAACATCCAGGATGGCAGTTGCTGGGTCATATGGTGGTTGCATATTTAGTTTTCTAAGAAACTGAAAAACTTTTCCAGACCTTCCCATACTGTGTATGAATAATCCAGCTACTTTGCTTCCTCATCATCATTTGGCACTGTCATTGCTTTTTATCGTAGCCATTCTAATAGGTGTACAGTGATAATCTCAGTGTCATTTTAATGTGTATTTCCCTAATGGCTGATGGCGTTAAATATACTTTCATGTGCTTATTTGCCCTCTGTATATCTTCTTTTTAAAACTGTCTCTTCAGGGGCGCCTGGGTGGCTTAGTCGGTTAAGCGTCCGACTTTCGCTTAGGTCATGATCTCACGGTTTGTGGGTTCGAGCCCCGCGTCGGGCTCTGTGCTGACTGCCAGCTCAGAGCCTGGAGCCTGTTTCAGTCTGTGACTCCCTCTCTCTCTGACCCTCCCCTGCTCACTCTCTCTCTCTAGAAATAAATAAAAAAAACCTTAAAAAAATAAAATAAAATAAATAAAACTGTCTCTTCATGTCTTTCTCCCATTTTCTAAGTGGATTTTTATTTTTTCATGTTGAATTTTGAGATTTCTTCCTATATTGTAGGCGCAAGTCCTTTGTCAGCTGTGTGGTTGGCACATATTTTCTCCCATTCTGTAGTCTCTTTTTCATCCTCTTCAGAGGCTCTCTCCCTGGGCAAAACTCAAATCTAGTTTCTATTAAAATAGTTTATTACCTTTTATTCAGTGAATAAGCCTCACATATACTGAGAGCTGGAAATTACCCTAAGAATAAACAATAAATAAATATGTTAATTGATAAGTAAAGATGTGTAATGCTTGTTACTGTAAAGGTACTTGCATGTATAGAAAGGTATTAATCACATTTTTTCTCAGATAGCAAATTAGCTGAATTTTGAATGAGGAAATGGATTTTTAGAGGATCTAGTTTTACCGGTTTGCAGGGCGGAGGATAAAGGAAAACGAAGGCAGTTTACCAAGATAGGGTGGCTTTGTACTATGTCAGTTTAATGAAATTGGAATTTTGTTTCTTGGCAATTCCTGCCCTGAATTGCACTAGGTTATAGTTGCACACGAGAAATTTCTTCAAGATATGGAAAGTGAAAGTGAGGCTGCCATGATCCCAGTCAGAAGGCTGGTGTGGGTTTTGCTGCTGTCACAGGTCGTGTGGGTTATCACAGACAGGACGGTTAACCTGCTGCTGCCATGTGACAGTAGCTGGGTCCATGGTGCCTCCAGAACTTTCCAGATCATGGTGCTCTAGCTACTTGGTGTCATGGTTCAAGTTTGAGTGCAGCTCTGTAGGGAAGAGTGCCAGCGTGTTTGCAAGTCACTCACATCATTAAAGTTGGAGCCTTCGAGGCGGTGAAAAGCAGAGGTACCTTCTAGTTCATCTTTTTGGTTTCCTCTCTGCCTCTCTTTCCCCTACTTCAAGTCCCCCGTTTCCTCCCTCCCAAATGGCAGGAATGCCTGCCCTGCCGGCTTTTGACTTCTGTTACAGACAGAAGCAGCAGCCTTGCAGAGGCCATTTAGCCAGCTTCCACAGTTGTGAAAGGTCACATCTCTACAGTAAATCCCTCTACAGTAAATTCCCGGTGGTTCCGCTTCTCCAGTTAAACTTTAACTGATACAGACGGTCATCTGTGTTCCTTGAAGTGAATTTAGAATTCTAATGAGTTTCTGTTTCTAGTCAAATCTCACATTCGGTCTTTTCATAAGATCATTTCCAAGGGCGCACAGGAATATTTTTGGGCCCTTGTAGAGCAGAATCAAAACATCTGTGCAAACTTAATCTGCAGCAGTAACCTTTTTTATTTTGCTTCTTTATCCTTCACTGGCCGTGACCTGTTTTTAACTCTGGAATCAGGACATTAAACACATTAAGTCACTCGGTAGACACTTAATTGACACAGAACCAAAACCCATGATGCCCATAACCCCCACCTTGAAATACGGGCCTGATTGATTTAAAAGGTGCTTAGATTTTCAATTTTATTTCCTTTCTACCTCTTTCCTCTTGAGAAGAAGCTCCTCCTGTATTGTTAGCAGTGCCATTTCACATCAGGAAGGAAGGAGAAGGTTCCTTCAGCAAGAAAGATCCAATGGTTTTCATGTTAAAGATGGGGAAATGAAGGCAAATTAAAGGACTTTTAAACTCTTGCTTCTCTCTCCTTGTTTAGGCTATTAGATCATAGTGTTCTAGCAGTTTGCTCAAAAGTTTTATTTTATTGAAGCCTTCTGATGATGATATAAACCGTAAGAGTGAAAGTGGGTGGTTTAAAATGTCAGAGTTAAAAAATAGAATAATATGTGCAGCTGTAAGGATTTGCAACATTTTAATGCTTGGATCTGGAGAGTTTTTTTTTTTTTGCAGCAGTTTGCATCTTTTAGTCACAGATGATATGCCACCCATGAAAATCAGCTCTAGCCTCTGTGCCCAAAACCTGAAGGAAATGGTGGTGTGTTCATTTTGGTTCTGTTCCTTTTACTTTATCTTCTTTGGAATTCATTTTGAGATAGTCTATTGCAGCAAAACTCTGAAGTTTGGGTTCTGAGTCTATGATAGCAGACGCATGGAGATTGTTTGACTCGATTGTCTAGGATGTTCAGCTATGGATATAGCCAAGGAAAAATATGATTGGAGGCAATAAAGATTTTATAGACAAAAATGAAAAAATGGCCTCTGGAAATTTTATGCCAAGTAAGGTTTATCTTAGGAACCCCAAAAGAAGGAGGTTAACATTGTTGCCTACTAACATGTACTTTAGCTGTAAGATAAGCTGCAGACTACAGTCTGACAGTGTAGGAAGGATGGAAAAGGAGAGAAATATATTTTAGAATTATGAAGGTTTTTGTAGGTGAGTCTCAATGAGGACTTGGAAAACACCTTCTGAAGCAGTTTTTTTCTTTTTAAATCAACAGATATCCTTTCTGTCTTCCTTTGGAGGTACATTCATGTTTTCCTTAACCTTTTTCTTTAATTTCTTTTTTTTTTCCTTTTAATTTGAGAGAGAGAGAGAGTCCTGAGCAGGTTCCTGACAGGGCTCGATCCCAGGATCCCAGGATCCCGGGATCATGACCTGAGCCAAAATTATGAGTAGGATGTTTAACCAACTGAGCCACCCAGGCACCCTGTATTTTTCTTAACTTTGAATACATAGTTATCCCACTTAAAAGGATGGGACAGGTAAGGAATGCTTGGTTATGTGAGAGAAATGGCACTCTTACTTTTCCAAATGACAAGAAATGGTTTCTGTTCTATGAGGCCCTGTTGGTCTGAGTCCTGACCTCTAGCCTCTAGTCTGTCAATCTACTACTTCTTCTCGAGTTCTTGTGCCCTTAGCTAGCCAAATTGCTGCTGCCGCCTTTGCACTTTGCACTTTCTGAGATGCTCTTCCGCCAGACCTATGCCCTCTTGCTCTCTCACCACCTTCAGTCTCTGTTCAAATGTCACTTCATCCTTGGCTCCTTCCCTGGCTTCCCAATCCAAAATGGCAGACTCTCCTTCATATTTCATCCATACTCTCTCACTCTCTACCTTTTTTGCCTTTGTAGCCCTCATTGCTATCTGGCAACATGGATTTATTGTGGGTTTTTATTTTCTTGCTACTGTGTAAACTCCATGAGGTGTATCTTTAGCACCTGGAATGGGGCCTGCCATGTGAATTTGGGGCTTCATTAACTACTGTGGAAAGAATGAATTAATCATTTATATGAATGCTTGACTTTTTTAGGTAGATATTTAATAGGACTACACTTTTATAATATAGATTTTTTTTATTTTTTTTATTTTATTTTTTTTATAATATAGATTTAAAAAGTCTGCTTGACTTATCTCTTGGATTATTTGCCTTTCTTCTTCCTCCATCAAAGAGAAAAGTAGAGGCACATACAGATGGTTCCAGTGGGTCCTGCCTACTGGGAGGTTAAAGGGCAAATTTGATTTTGAAAGAGACAGTTGTGGCTCCCTGTTGTCACCTGCTGGGAATGTGATTCTCTGTAGAGAATAAGGATCTACAGCACATTGGGACTATTCTCTTCTTGCATGCCATTTTGATATATGATGGTTGCTGGATGCTTGCTGTAAATTTTAAGGCTGTACATAGCAGCTGTACCTTTTGAGGCAAACCCCAGAATTACACAGGGTTCTCTCTATACCCTGCTTTCAGGGGCTAAAGTTCATCCATGCCTGTGTCCTGCAGTCTATAAAGAATGGCCATGTTTTTTCTAATCAATGAAGTAGACATGAAATACTATTTCCAGTTGGATCAAATAGACTCTAAGGCCATGATAATACTTTCTCAAGGGAACTATGATGGCCCTGACTCTCTGTCCCCAAGTATTGTAGAATAAAGAATTTGTCTGGTCTTTATCCCAGGATCCTGGAAGCTTCTAAACCCTTGGAACTTCCCGAGTGATGAGAGTGTCTCTGTTGTTCATGGTGGGTTCAAGATCACACTTGAGTTTATGTTAACGAAGTGGTAACTGATGATGGGCCTCCAGAGAGTTTCAGAATGTGTGCTGGCTGTGCTGGAAAGAACAAGTATATGATTAAAGAGACAGGACTTTGAGGCACACACCAGGCCTATCTTCTAACCCCTGGGAAGGGAAAGGGATGTTGGAGATTGAGTTCAGTCACATGGCCAATGATTGAATCAATCAACCTAAGTAATGAAACCCGAACTTTCGGGAAGTTCATTTATTTATTTTGAGAGAAAAAGAGAGAGAGCGAGAGCGAGCAGGGGAGAGGCAGAGAGGGAGAGAGAGGATCCCAGGCAGATTCTGCACTGTCAGCAGAGATGTGGGGCTCAATCTCACAAACTGTGAGATCATGACCTGAGCTGGTATCTAGAGTTGGCTGCTTACCTGACAGAATCACCTGGATGCCCCAAATTTAAAACTTGACATGGAAGCTTGGGTGAGGTTCCCTGAATGGTAATCACACACCGTTGTGCTGAGAGGGTGACATGTCCTGAAGAAATGGATGGTTTGGGTTTAGGACCCTCCCAGACCTACTCCATGGATCTTTTCTTTTGACTGATTCTGAGTTGTATCCTTTATCATAAAACTGCAATCATAAGTATAACACTTTCTTAAATTCTGTGAGTCTTTCCTGCAAATTACTAAACCTGAGAGAATTGTGGAGACCCGTGAATTTGTGGCCAGTTGGTCAGTGGTGCAGGTGGCCTAGGGACCATTGAACTTGCAGTTGGTGTCTAAAGTGAGTGGAATCCTGGGGCGCCTGGGTGGCTTAGTCGGTTAAGCGTCCGGCTTTTGCTTAGGTCATGATCTCGCGGTTCGTGGGTTCGAGCCCCGCGTCGGGCTCTGTGCTGACTGCCAGCTCAGAGCCTGGAGCCTGTTTCAGTCTGTGACTCCCAATCTCTTTGGCTCTCCCCTGCTCGTGCTGTCTCTCTCTCTCTCTCATAGAAATAAATAAAAAACATTTAAAAAAAATCTTTAAAGTGATTGGAATCCTAAGCAGGACTTTGTCCTCACATAAACTCTGAGTAGTCACTGTCAGAACTGCAGTGTATCCAGGAACTTTACCAGACACATACCTTTTAAAGAAAACAAATTTTCAGTTACTCCTGAGTGGCTCAGTCGATAAAGTGTCCAGCTCTTGATTTCAGCTCTGGTCATGATCCAAGGGTCCTGGGATCAAGCTCCGCATCAGGCTCCTGGCTGAGTGTGGAGCCCGCTCAAGATTCTCTCTCTTCCTCTGCCACACTCCCTCGGTTGTGATCTCTTTCTCTTTCTCTAAAATTAAAAAAATTTTAAAAATTAAAATAAAACACATTTGGTAAAAACTGACAACTCCATTATAATTTTAACTGAATTTATATGCTATTTGGTGTTGATCTTTTAATTTTTATTATTTGCTGACTCTCTTTATGAAGATTTCTTCTGGGACTTGCTGCCTTCTAGATACGGTCACTGATCTTCCTGTCCTCAATTTTCCCACCCTTTCTTTGATGCCATTAGTACTCTGAGCACTTATGAGACAATAGTAATAATAACCCCTTGCATGGGGTGTGGGCTCCTCCTGACAAGCTCCTCTTCCCCTGTTCCTTTCCTATGGCTTCCTCATAGCCAGGCGAGGATGTGATGCCTTGACCACAAACCAAAACCATGAAGTTTGTTTTTGTCTCAGAGCACCCATCTCCCCTTTACACTGTTGTTTGCATTGGTGCTTGAGAATCACATCCTTTGGTTCTTTGATACATTAAGTGATGATGATTTACTGATTTATTCCTAATACTAGAGGGAATGCAGAAGAAGAGAGAGCAACCAAAATGATTAAGGGCCAAAGGGATTCGCCTTAGAGGAAAACGAGAAAAACCAGATGTTGTTATTTATTGGCTGAATGATCTAAGGAGACGGTGGGAACCACTTACAAGCATTTGAGAGCTGGGAGGATGGCAAGAGAGGGGGAGGAGGAAAAAATGAATGGGAATAGAGGAAGACAGGAGAATATACCGTGTGTTCAGTTAGGCTGTGGGGACACTCAACACAAGTATTGGAGAACCCATTATTGGATAGCAGAAACAGATTGTAAAGGGGTAAATGTAATTTTTTCTTTCCCCTAGTTTGTAGTTCTTATTGGAAAAAAATGTAAACTGGATTTTCCTGGTAAGTGTGGCAAACATATGTAGCCTTCCTTTAAGCTTTGAGATGCATGTCTCTCATTGTTCTGCGTATCACCTGTTTTGAATCACTGGGTTTCTTGGGATAGATCTCTGGGCCCCATTTCAAATTTACTGACTTAGAATATCTTGGGATGAGATGAGGGAATCGGCAATTGTAGCTAGGTGCCAGGGGATTCAGAATCCTGGGAACCACTGGGAATCAATGAGAGCATATGTTTCATGAGGTTGAGATGCCAAATATTGTTGGTGTAATATACAAAAAGGAATCCCAAAGCTCACTGAGATAGGAATGTTGCAGTGCACTTATCACATGCCGCCTGCCCACACCTTCCTCCCACCACCCTACTCCATTGCCTGAGAGGGCCAGATGATTTTCCCTTCCCTGAGGCATTGAGAAATACATTAGCAGGGGAGCACCGCAACATTGGGAAGCTCTGCATGGACTCTCTTCTTTGGCCAGGTGTGGTGTGGGAGATTTTGCGGGTGAAGCGGGTTCTCTGATTTCAGTGGAGTGATGGGACCCTGGGGCACCAGACGCCAAGTGGCAGAACTTAGCTGCCACAGACATGATTGGCAGCAGAGATGCAGTGGTAATCAGAATGTTTTGACCCCCTGGGAGGGATCATTGATGGTGGCTAATTAGTCCCATTGTTCCCAGGAATAAAGTAGATGGGCAGCCCTCTTAAATGTTGCTTCTTTGCATGCCAGGAAAACTCCAGGTTTGGGGCCAAAAACCAGACTTGAGTCATGACCTCTTCTGCGGGTTCCAGACCCCTGCGCGTTTGTCAAGATGGAGCTGTCCGATTGATGTGGAGTTGGGGTCCCCTGGCGAAAGATCCTACAACATTCCCTAGTCGAAATCTCTTCCAGGGATACAGCCTATTTTGTTTTCTTAAACCAGAACTATTTTCCAAAGAAGAAAATCCAAAGAGTAAGGGGCTTTATTTACCTAGAGCTCTGGGATATGCATGTGTGAGGAGAAGGAAGGAAGGCCAATGACTTTCTTCTCCCCTTCCCTGTGACTTCTTGGTGCCATATTGTGTGACTCTGTGACCTTTTCTGGGGACAGGTGCCATCGGATTGCTGTAAGCTCATCATGGCCCCACCTTTCTGGGCAGCTTTACAAGGAGGCAGAGGAGCTCAAATGGAAGAGAGGTATTAGTGTTCATATTTGCCAAAGTCTGGAAGGCTTTCAACCAGTCCGACATGGGTGTTCAGATTTTTTATGAAAAAAAAATTCCTATTGGTTGGTTTAGCTCCAAATGGGAAATGAAGGCTAAATGAAATAAAATTAGATATTCTTATTGTTGACTGGGAAAGATGATCTTTTCAACTTCCAAGTTAATGTAAGTTTATGTGCTCATTCAGTAAACTTCCATTTAGAATCCACCGTGTGCTAAGTGAAATAGATACGATGAAGAAACGAAATTAATGTT
This sequence comes from Hyaena hyaena, assembly GCF_003009895.1. Lineage (NCBI taxonomy): Eukaryota > Metazoa > Chordata > Mammalia > Carnivora > Hyaenidae > Hyaena > Hyaena hyaena. Next base: position 1,177,727 of record NW_024081152.1, on the reverse strand, counting down.
TACAGTGTATGAAAAATGCTTATAATATTTGAGGAATATAGTAAAAGAGTTTTGAGAAACTGATGTGTGCTATAATGGAGCATGTTCAGGGTGACATGGAATCCCAGAGACTGTTCTTCGATGGTATTTTAGGTGTGCTGTTTATCATGCATCTGCCTGGACATTTCTGGGTGTCCAAACACCAGTTCTGGTTTTAAATATTACTTATTTGTTTTTGAGCTGGGGCCTGTCTTGTAGTAGTTGGTTCATATTGTAGTAAATGGTGTGTACTTGTATCATTGGAATGGGCACATATTTCCATGTGGCCATGTAGTCCTAGAATAGCCAGGTCTTCTAATACCTCAAGAGAAGCTGGAAATATTTATATGAAATCACCTGTTTTAAAAATGTTGGGGGTAGGGATACAGAAATGCTGATGCATAGGAGCACATGTACCCCCATGTTCATAGGAGCACTCTCCACAATAGCTAAAACATGGAAAGAGCCTAAGTGTCCATCCACGGACGAATGGATCAAGAAGATGTGGTTTATCTATTCCATGGAATACTACATGGCAATGAGAAACAATGAAATCTGGCCATGTGTAGCAACATGGATGGACCTTGAGGGTGTTATGCTGAGTGAAATAAGTCAGGCAGAGAAGGACAAATATCATTATGTTTGCACATATAGGAGGATTATGAGGAACTTAACTGAGGAGCAAGGGGGAGAAGAAGGGGGGAAGTGGTGGGGGAAAGGGAGAGAGGCAAACCATGAGAGACTCTTGAATGCTGACAAAAACTGAGGACTGATGGATGTGGGGGGGAGGGGAGATAGACATGGAGGAGGGCATTTGTGGGGATGAGCACTGGGTGTTTTGTGGAAACTAATTTGACAATAAACTATTTGTAAATAAAAAAAAATGTTGGGGGTTAGAGAGAGGGGAAAGGGGATGATGGGCATTGAGGAGGGCACTTGTTGGGATGAGCATTGGGTGTTGTATGGAAGCCAACTTGATAATAAATTATATTTTAAAAATGTTGGTAAATTCGGGGCCCCTGGGTGGCTCAGTCAGTTAAGCATCTGACTCTTGATTTCATTTCAGGTCATGATCTCAGGGTTGTGGGATCGAAGTATTCCTCAGGCTCTGAGCTGGGCATGGAGCTGGCTTAAGATTCTCTCTCTCCTTTTACCACTGGCTTGTGCATTCTCTCTCTCTGCCCCCCCTAAAAAAAGTTGGTGAAAGAAAGAAAGGATATTCAGATGAAACAAAATGATTTGCAGGCTAAACTTGGCTGTTAGGCAGTCTGTTTGCAACATCGTTATTGCGTCTTATTTTCCACTCAGAGAGGTACTTGAGTAAGTGCATTGCTTCAGTATTCCATTCATTCATTCATTCATCATTCACTCATTCATTCATCAATTTGTATATCCATCTGTTTATCCACTTAATTTTGACAGCCATGAGCCAGGCAGTACCCTGGACACTAGGAATATAGCCATAACATGGCAAAGATCATTTCCTTTGGAGAATTTGGTATCCTTTCTGTCACCTTTCTCTAGGCTGAGCATCCTCCACTTCCTCAAGCCTACCTTCCTGGGACATCACTTTGAGACTCCCCATCCTTCAGCATCCTGGAGCTCTCCTCTGAAGATGCTCCAGCATTTAGGTGGCACCCAGAGGGGTTGCTGCCCCACATTGGATACCACCCATCTTACCTGTCCCACATGCAGGCAGAATGTCTTCCTCTTTCCTCTTTCTGCACCTGGTAGGTTCTCTCATTGCTAGATTTCTTTCACTGTTAGTTATCTGTTTAGTGTCTCTCTTACTCTGGTAGCAGATGCCATGTCTTCTCTTTGTATCTCTGGGCCCTACATCACACCTGACATGTAGTAGGTACTCAATAAATATCTGTTAGAGTGAATTGAAATGAAAGCTAGTTGGATTTCAACAGACCCCTGTCTGTGGTTTGCTCTGTTTTGATAGCCAGGATACAGTAACTCTTTGAGTTTAGAGTAAACTAAAAGTCCTTGGACAATACTATGTGAATAGTTTTAGTCTAGATTGCAAGTATTTTGTTCTCCTTTATGTCTAAATATGGAATTTTGCTCTTACCCATATTCTGTGTAATCCTGTAAGAATTAATTAACAATATCAGGCATTTAAACTCTTTGTGAATCTTAGTCTCCCAGTACAATGACTCTTCTTCCCAGATAACAGCTTTTTGGCAAGCTTGGTTAGCATATAATACAGATAGTCTTTGATAGAAATATTGGACAGACCAAAGATAATGTCAGAGTCTTGTAACTTACACTGAAGGTCTCCATCTAAGGAGACATTGATTATTATTCACTACTCTTTGTGTTTGCTACAAATCCATCTTCTTGTATCTTGTACACAGGATGATTCTGAAAGATTTTGATAAATGCTTTTGTTAAAATAAAGATAGGGATGTGACTGTCACATTCCCTGCCCTATTAAAATGTGAGGTTAATCAGTTAAATTCTCTTTTTGTGAACCCATATTGGCTCCTAGGATCAGAGATTGTTTTTCCAATGCTCACAAATAATATTTTGTTATTATTTCATCTTTTTTTTTTTCTGAGAGAGAGAATGACAGCATGAGTGGGGGAGGGTCAGAGAGAGAGGGAGACACAGAATGTGAAGCAGGCTCCAGGCTCTGCGCTAGCCGTCAGCGCAGAGCCCGATGTGGGGTTCGAACCCACGAACTGTGAGATCATGACCTGAGCCGAAGTCGGACGCTCAACCGACTGAGCCACCCAGGCGCCCCTGTTATTATTTCATCTTAAGATCACTTGTATATAGTTTGGAGAGTTCACTCTCTATCTTTTTTGATACTTGGATAATTCTCCTAACTTCAGATTCTAAGTAATTTCTTAAAGATTTGCCAGTATCTGGTACCATGTGAGAGGCTTTCAGTTACCTTAGCACTGCAGTGGTTCCCCATTCAGTAAATTATTTTTAGATTTTGGGGTGTAAATGAATTCACTTAAAGCACTACACATTCTGCCTTAACCAGTTTCTAGGAATAATAATCTGATGGTAGCTATACTTGCAGTAAACATAATAGCATAAAGTATAAGCTTGTCAAATCACTATGTTGTACACTTGAAACTAATGTAATATTGGGTGTCAACTATACTCAAATTAACCCTCCCCAATAATCTGTATGGATAGCACCTGTACATTTTCAGATATGATGCATGTGGATTACAAAGGTGACTCATGCCTATCATTTTGTATCATTTTTAGAAGAGGTATATCACACACCTCATAAAAGTGTGACAATATACTAATAACATCTTAAATGATGCTTTTTAGTTTTCAAGTGGTTGGATAGCAAAAGCTTTGGAAAAATAATAAGTCTTTTGTTCTCATTTTAAAAGCAGTGCTGTTAATTTGTAATCCAGAATTATAATGTGATTTGAAGTATAATATCTGTGGGATTTGGCTTATTAGATGTTTTGCCTTCTCTCTATTGTCATCTTATGATTATCACAGTAAGAAGCATTCTTGTATACTAAAAAGAAAAGTCCTATTTCTTCTTCTGCTTATACTCAATACTTCTGATATCAGATATGTAGGGCTTCTTTCCACAGTGACCAATTCTCAGTGCCCTGAGACACTGTATCTGGGTATCCTGCAATTCAATTTAATTCTGCCACTGTCTGTCTGGAGTTAACATCAGATCCCCCAGGTTAAGGTCTCATTTCCACAAGACTGACCCCATTTCAGACACCACTTACAAGTCATGGGTCCCTAGGTTGCCACACTTCTGTCTAACATGGTTGTAAATCAGGGTTCCCATGACCCCCTCCTCAGGTTCATAATTTGCTATAATGGCTCACAGAACTCAGGAGACACTTACTTAATGTTTACTGGCTTATTATAGAATAAAGGATATAGATGAATAATTAAATGAAGAGATGCTTGGATGGGATGCTCTGTCCCTGGAAATTGAGGTGTGTTACCTGCCCAGCATGTGGATGTGCTCAGCAGTGTGGAAGTTGCCCAAAACCTGTAGTTCTGAGATTTTTATGGAGGCTTCATCACATAGGCATCACTTATAATTAACTTAATCTCTAGCCCCTCTCCAATCCCTGGGGTGGGGTGGAGGGGGAGAAAGGCTGAAAGTTCTAAGCTTCTAATCATAACTTGATCTTTCTGTTGACCAGCCACCATCCCGAAGCCGTCCAGGAGCCCACCAAGAGTCACCTTAGAGCGAAAGATAATCCTATCACTTAGGAAGTTCCAAGGGATTTAGGAGTTCTGTATCAGGAACCAGGGCCAAATATCAAATATTAGAACAAAAGATACTCCTAGTATCTTTATCACTTAAAAAATTACAAAGATTTTACCATCTCTACCAGGAGTTGGGATGAAGACCAAAATACATATTTATTATATCACAATATCATATCTATTTATATTTGTATCTATATCTATCTTTGAACACTTCAGGTTATTTCCTCATGGAAGATTCCTAGAAGTGGAATTTTTGATCAAAGGTTATGTACTTCTTGTACTTCTTTTTAAAAAATTTTTTTTTAATGTGTATTATTTATTTTTGAGAGAGAAACAAAGCTCTAGTGGGGAACAGGCAGAGAGAGAGACACATACACAGAATCCGAAGCAGGCTCCAGGCTCTGAGCTGTCAGCACATAGTCTGGCAAGGGGCTTGAACTCATGATCCGTGAGATCATGACCTGAGCCTTAGTCAGGCTTAACCCACTGAGCCACTCAAAAGTTAGGTACTTCTTAAAGCCTTTGCTAAATACTGACAAATTTGAGACCTTCCCAGTGGTTGTGAGATAGATTGCCTGTTTTGTTTCTTTTGTCATGGGTGTGAATGAACTTTAAATGAATGGCTTAGTTGGTCAGGAAAGCTTGGCTTGGTGAAGTAGACAGTGGTGTAAAATCAGCTTCAGGAAGATGGGCTCTCTGGGAACTGCACCTAAGTTCTCCGAGGATAGGGACCTGGTCTTGCCCTTCTCACAGCTCCACCATCTGGAGCTTCTTGATTTCCAGCAGCTCTCTCACCATAGGTGGGTCCTCTTGTACTGGAATGGGATGTGAATCTCCGTTCTCTAGCTGCACCTGCCCATTCCTCTTTCCCTCTAGATGGGCCGTTTCGCACTACACGCCTGTCTGAAGGACTCTGAGGTGTATGCAGAGTGGCAGGTCTGCCGACATATAGCTGCCTTGAACAACCTTGCCTTGGTTCCCTGAAGCTGGATTCCACAAAGCAGTTCATTTTTTCTAGGCTTAGTTAGGACCATGATTACTTCAGTGGGAATGAAAATGGAGTCAATTAGTAACTATGTCATTTATATTCAGGTGTCCAAATAAAGCTTGAGATGTTTAAAATTCTGTTAAATTTGTGCATGAATCAAGTCAAGTATTTAGAATATGCATATGCCATTGCTAAAGTTGATTTTTACCTTTTCAGTTGTTTTGGCAAAGAGGAGGTGTTTCTATAAGAGAAACGGATCAAGGGCATGAGAATAAAGACATGGGATTACTGTTTCAGTAAAATAAACTGGAATATAGACAACTACAGGCAATCCCCCTTAGGGTATATATGCTCCTCCAAAAGAATCATACCCTATACAATTATTTTTGCTGTAACTCTACAGAGTCCATTGGGAACATTATGTCCTGTTATTAAATTTAAGGCAACCTTCAGAAGTTTCTCTGTTCTTCATTTCTATCTTAGCAAAGTATTTTTAAGGATGTTGAACAATGGATTTCCCTACTTTTTGTGACTCTCGTTAGTTTCTTCATCATAATCTTAGAATTTAGATTTTGAGATCTGTGGGAATTTGTGTTAGAAAACATTTAATACAAATTCTGAAATGCTGTGCTTTTGCTCAGCCTTTTAATTTCAGCTGCAGCCGGTAATAGTGTCTTCAGGTGTGCTGGAGGTCCCTTGTGGGGTGGTAATTAACGATCATTCCCGGTGCGTAGTCTGGAAATTCAGTTCCTGGTGAGTACTCTGGGTGAGAGACCATGTTCATGCTTGATTTGTCCCAACTGTGACCCACAGTCACAGTCTCGTGGCTTTTTTCTCCCCTCCAGTGGCTGTGACTCTGACCCAGAGCATTGTGGACTTGCTTTTGAACACTCAGCTCCTTGGGAAGAGCTGGCAGTGAAAGCAAGAGTCGCATGGGGCTGTTTGCATTAGTCACAGAGCGAAGGAGAAACAGGTTCAGCACCTAGCTGCCTGCCTTCTCAGTGAGGCCACAGGGTTTTTGGAAATAACATTGTATTGCTTTTGCAGTGAGTTTTGCAGATAGGAAAATTCTGAAATAGGGAAAAAATGATACGTGCATCTAGAGTAACCCGATGTTGGGAGTCATCCATTAAAAATAGTTGATTGAATAGCTTACCTTTTTTAAATGATCAGTTCCCTCTTCTTTCCATGTGCTTATGTTTTCTGTTTGTGGCTGATTCCATTTTTGTTTTTGTCTTTTTTTACAGGCTGAACATATTTTTGACTGGTATGAACCCATTCTACTTTCATGCAGTGAACGTGATTTTACACTGTTTAGTGACTCTTGTCCTGATGTACACCTGTGACCAAGCTGTCTTCAGGAATCGCAGACTTGCTTTTGCTACGGCACTACTTTTTGCTGTGCATCCTATCCACACGGAGGCAGTGAGTATCCCTGGAACTCAGTGAAACAATAAACTAAGAAAACAAAAAACACAAAAACACAAAAAACTAAAAAACCAGAAACCGAACCTTTTAAAACCATGTGAATTCAAGGCACCAGTAGAGTGTTTGTCTTTATGTATAAATCATTCTGGTTGACATCTCTTCTTTTTGAATGTTCAAATGGCCTTTAGAATTTAACTGCCTTTTTAAATAACCACTGTTATTATTACACATAGTAATAAATAGCTGGAGTTTATCTGAACAAAATGTAAGTACTAATGTGTTTTAAACAACACAGGGCATTTTGAGAGACTTGTCCTGCCGAGGCATTGTTCCTGCTCTCCATTTGTATTTTACCTTTTCTCTCGGTGCTTCGTATCTGGACACTTTCCTACAGTCTTTTTGTCTGAGAACATGCCTAGGGTCAACGTGTCAAATTAGTTCTCCTCTCCCGCCTCTCCTTTATTTTTTTTAAAAAAATATTTGTTTATTTTGAGAGAGAGGGAGAGGGGCAGAGAGAGAGAGAGAGACAGAGACAGAGAATTCCAAACAGGCTTCACACTGTCAGTGCAGAGTCTGATGAGGGGCTTGAACTCACCAACTGCGAGACCATAACCTGAGCTGAAATCAAGAGTCAGATGTTCAACCAACTGAACCATGCAGGCCCACTTCACCTCCTCCCCTTTCAATTATCCTTCCTCATTGAAAAGCAAAAAGGAATGTCTCAAATACATCAGATTTTTACTATGCCCCAGGTGTAGTAATCTCTGAGGTACCTTACAAAGAAACAATTTGATATATTGGTGTCAGCAAAGCCATCTTCAGTTAAGGCATCATAGACCCGAAGTAGGGCTTCATATCACTCTCTGTTCTTACACATATTTCTGTGAAGAATAGAGCATGACATTAGAAATAGGGTATGGGGACCTGTGTTGATCTTCTGAATTCAGAAGTGAGATGGTTGTCATGGGAATGCATAATAATATGTTCATTTGAACATAAGAAGTCTGATTTGGCCATTTGGTTTTATAATGAGGACTGGTTTTGCCAGTTAGGCTATATAATGAATATTTTCCACAAACAGTATTGTAAATCTATAAGCCCAAGGTTTTGATACAAATATATTTGGAATGAGTGACAAAGAAAAAAATAATTTTATAAAAAATTACTTAAGGTAAATTTTCTAGCCCTTTCTTGAGTATTTTGGACTGGAAAGGTGCCATTAAGTGCAAGACTATGAGGTATATAAGTAATGGTCCTTTGGAAAGTCTTGGTGAAGCCATTTTTGCTGTACTTCTGAGAATCTATGAAAGCAAATGACTCGTATGACTGATAACTCTCCTGATGGCTGTGCTGAAATTATTTGCTTTCAACCAAATTAAAGGAGGAACTGATTGAATTGTCAACTGGTAGATCATTAAACATTATCTAATATGATAGATCACTATGATTTTGCAGATGATCTTATATTCAAAGAGTTGAGTCACTGCTATAATATGGCTACTTCTGTCTCATTTATTTATGTGAACAGTCTATAAAGATGAAAGCTAGGAATGGACCTGATACTGCATTTTTTCTTATTCTAACCAGTTGTAATATTTGGTCATAGATAATTGAACTAATTGACCACAAACCTGCTGTACCTGTTATTAAGAAGTGTATTTTTATATCCAAGAGCTATTTATTATTTTTTATAATTTGTGATATATTAAACAATTGTGCATTAATACTAAGTAGAATAGTAATATAAAATTGAAAATTTAACAGTTGTGATCACAGGGAAGTTTTCAATAGATTTAAATATATAAGTATTTTTATTACTGAGAGAAGATGGTAAGTAGAATATATAACTGTATATATTATATAATAACTATATAGTACATTAAGAAACAATGCTGAGGGGGAGATAAAATAGAAATATGAGTTCAAGGGGAAATGGGCATGAAATGTCCATCATTTAATAAAGAGCCTGTTCATGTTTGTATAAATGGAGAATAATGAGCTTCAAATTGCTGTGGTACATTCCAGCTTCCATTTGATACTTTTAAAAGGATAATATTATGGACTTATTTTAAAATATCAGTATTTACAATACATGAGAAATTAGATCCTTGCAAGTATTTAAAATTATGATAAAAAAATTTAGATATGAATTTTAAAAGATGAGAGAGATACATAAGTTTTTGACATTTTTTTTTGGAAGAGAAATAATCAAAGACTACTGCTCCTAGCCATAGAGAATATATGATGCCAGGTCAAAGTACAGTTGAAAATACGTGTACGGAGTGTCTTGGAGAACATTTTCACAGGAAAGAATAAGTGAATAGGACAATACCAGTCTTAATTCTATGCTTGCAAAGAGGGAGAGCAGGTTACCTTGGACAGTGAGATCATGAGCTGGTAGAGTTAGGTCGAGGTCTAAGAAAAAAGAAAAATACTGTTAGCAAAGTGACCTTTAAGAAAAGTTTTCAGTAAGGGGACATTTGGGAGGTTCAGTCAGTTGAGCATCCAGCTCTTGGTTTCAGCTCAGGTCATGATCTCACGTTTTGTGAATTTGAGGCCTGCATTGCGCTCTGCACTGTCAGCGCAGAGCCTGCTTGGGATTCTCTCTCTCCGTCTCTCTGCTCCCCACCACCCATGCTTGTGAGCTCATGCTCCCTCTCTCTCTCAAAATAAATAGACTTACAGGCAGAGAAGGACAAATACCATATGTTTGCACTTACAGGAGGATTAGGAGGAACTTAACGGAGGACCATGGGGGAGAAGAAGGGGGGAATAGTGGGGGTGGGGGGGATAGGCAAACCATGAGAGACTCTTGAATGCCGACAAAAACTGAGGACTGATGGGTATGGGGGGGAGGGGGGATGGGCATGGAGGAGGGCACTTGTGGGGATGAGCACTGGGTGTTATATGGAAACCAACTTGACAATAAACTATTTGTAAAAAATAAATAAAAAAATAAATAAAACATATTACAATAAAATAAAAAAAATAAATAGACTTAAAAGAAAAGTTTTCAATAAGCTTTTGTTCTAATAAAAAAAAATCCATGATAACACAATTCAAAGGAGTCTGAGAGCTGGACATTTAGGGAAGAAGTTTAAAGAAACTGCTTGTATTCACAAGGAATGAGAGGACTATAGGAAGGAAGTGAAGAAAGTGAAGAAATTTGACTTATATAACAGTGTATACTAGGAAGCAAAATCAAAAGACTATTATTCAGCTATAGGTAGTAGTTTAGGTTTCTATTGAAGAAGATAGGAAATTAGAAAAAAGGTGTTGTAGAAGACTTAGTGATAAATTATTTAAAAAAAAGAAAATAGATCATAGTATGGCTGGAGGGAGAGTTAGAGGGATGTATCTCCCTTTTGTTAAACAAGAACAAAAATGGGACCATAAGTAATCACAGGAAAGATGGAGGGTTTACATTTCTGGGAGGAGGGGTTAAAACGATTTTTTAAACGTTTATTTTTGAGAAAGAGAGAGACAGAAGGTGAGCGGGAGGGGGGGCACAGGGTGAGGGAGACACAGAATCTGAAGCAGGCTCCAGTTTTCCCTATGTGGGGCCAGAACTCAAGAACTGAACCATGAGATCATGACCTGAACTGAAGTCAGACACTTAACTTACTGAGCCACCTTGGCGCCCCATGGGGGGTGAGGTTTAGTTTCAACATGTTGGTTTGATCAAAGATTTGCTTCCTTAATTATGTAACAGCATATAGTAAATGAATACTTGTTTGTTGCAAGCACTGTGCTAGGTGTCAAGAGGGTATGTGGGTGAATAAGGGGCCTCTACCCATAATTTGTTCACAAGCTCCTAAAAAAGCCAAAGAACATAACCATAAATACATATGAGATAAAACAATATATTGTAATAAAATTTCCAATTTAATTATGTAGGAACAAATTCATTTATTTATTTAATCTTTCAACAAATATTTGAGTGACTGTAATATAGTCAGTTCAGGAGGTATAGCAAAATGACTAAGACATTTCTTCACTGGAGTCCTTGTGATTCTTGGAAGAGTTTTCTTTTAATGTTTATTTTATTTTATTTTTTTTAAGAAAGAGAGTGAGCAGGTGAGGGGCAGAGAGTGAAGTTGAGAAAGAGAATCCTAAGCAGGCTCCCTGCTGTCAGTGCAGAGCCCAATGTTGGGGCTTGATTCCACAAACTATAAGATTGTGACCTAAGCCAAAATCAAGAGTCGGATGCTTAACCTACTGAGCCACCCAGGTGGCCCAGAAGGGTTTTCTGACAGTATATTTCTTGGGAAATAATGGGAAGTTGGTATGCTTTTCTGAATCCTGAATCATGAGAAAAATAAGTAGAGAGCTTAGGAAAATGAGGAATATCATTGTAATTCCCACGTGGGAATTAAAACTTAGCAATCATTATAGAAACGTTATTGGTTGAAAGGAATTCACTTATGTCAAGTCAAAAGCAAGAGCAGGAAATGCTGACACAGGGAGTTGACGGTTAAGGTCAACGATTCCAGAACTGGGACAAGAGCACGTAGGAGAGAACTGGTCATGATCTAATTAGCCAGTCAGGTTTTCAGCTATTGGATGTGTTAAGTGTGTGTTTCCTGTCCCTGTCTGACACTAATGGGACTCATTCTTGCAGATAGAATAATCAATAACTTGATACACATGCAATACTTTATACAGGTCCCATGACTGTTATTCTAAGAAATAACAAGTTTTGGGTACAAATTAAATTCTTAATTGGTAATTTCCACATGTGATTCTATTAAGCTCACTAGGACCCAGATCTCAATGTCACATTGTTTGCATTTTACCTGATGTTCACTAATTTTTTCGATTACTTGAGTATTTATTACAGAGTTCAGTTCCCAAGTTAAAACTACTCAGTTGGTGATGTAACTTGCAGCTTGAGGCAGAAGTACATGCTCTCCATCTGCTTGTATTTTTGGCTGCATCCTTTGTACCTTCGAGCACCCTACAGTTCAGCCTACATTGCCATAGAATCAAACCCAGGAGCTCCAACTTAACATCTCAGTTTTCTTCCCATTGTCCACTCCTGTCCACTTTCATTTACTCCATGCTTTCACCCCTTTATGCCTTCCCTTCCAGAAACACCTCCTATGTCTTCAGACTGCTCGTTCCTCTGCCTGGAGTGCTTCTGTGTTCCTTTCCTGGCCCAAGATTCACATTTGTCTGTCTTGAGCTTACTGAGCCCTTCTTGCCTGTCCTTTAGATGTTAATGTGTAACATCAGCCTTTCTATGAAGCCTTCCCAGATTCTACAGTCAAAATTAATCCCTCCATTCTTCTCATGGCAATGATTTCTCCTCTTTATGATACATGCAGTTTCCTTGTATCATAGTGACACCCTCTTTTGACTCCCCACCAGATGTTTTAAACTTCATGAGGCAGGTTATATCCCTCCAGCTGCCACAGTACCCGGCAAATAGGAGGCACTTGGAAAATGTTTGTCGAGTGGAATAAATCATGCAATTACTGAACATGATGATACTGACTAATTGAATCACAGTGGAAGTGAGTGGTTGGTCTTGACATATAGTAGTTGATGACAAGCACCTTGTTTTTTAAGACCTCTAACTCTCTTGTCCCAGAAACCCCAGCTCAGCAGGGATATGTAGAGTAGGTGTTCAGTATAATGCATGGCAGTTTGAAACTGGCCGCAGAGACTCTCAGTATTAGCACTAACATTTCAACAACCCCTCTGAGCTTCCGCTCTGAGGGACACTACATTCTTTATATCTGGGCACATCCAGCTGGCACATTCTGTTGCTGCTGCTGCTTCCCAGCAGCACTAACTGGCTGCAATTTGAGAAGTAGGCTTCAGGCGCCTTTATCACATTAGTTATGCTCGCCCAGCTTATGATTGCCTCATTCCAACTTGCTACACCCAATATCAGCTTGCACGTCTTGGTGTTGTGTGATTTGGCCACATCAGTTGTGCTGTGATGAGTGTCCCTCTGGGTCCAGATGTGTGGCCTTCTCTCAAGGTTTTGTTGCTAGTGGTTGGGCTCTCTGTTTAATCTTCTAGAGGTCTCGCAGGTGATACTGAGCTCAGTGCTCAGAGACGTGGTGGTGTAGACTGAGCGGATCTGAGTTCACAAGTGAACTGTGTGCAATTGTTGCTTTACAGATTGTGAGTCTGAACTGGTTCTTGACACTGAGGTGACACCATATTGTCACTGCGTACCTCCTTTGAGTCATGCAGTCTTCCTGATTTGGCATGCAAATTCCTTATAGATGGATGGATCAATAAACAGTGTGTAGTCCAGGCGGCCACATTAGCTAATAGCTTTTTAACTCTGTACTGCTAGTGTAATTCTTTGGCTCTATCCAGGTTTCTCTTGGTGTACATTAGACTAGAATTTTTCTCAGTGTGTGACTTGCTGTCCATCCTTATGCAGGTATATAATTAACTTACTTTCTATTTATATTTTAACTAATATATTCATTTATCTAATAAAGTTAAATTAAAATATCCTCCATGTAAACTTTAACAAAAAACGATGATTTATATAAGCCCCAAAGGAAAACCCATTTCAGTGCTGAATCCCACCCACTTTCACTGTAGGGAAAAGGAAGAAAGGCCACTGACACTGAGTGGGTACTTTATGTATGTGTCATCTCATTAATTAAAACAGTAACATGTGATGTGGGTGTTATGCTCATTTTAAAGATAACAAAACCAAATCCCAGAAGTTAAATATAACATTAAGTCTCACTCAAAAGGCAAGAGAATGAGTCTATATTCAAGCCTTGGATGGTCTAGTTCTATGCATGTGTCCATTCCCTCTCCTCTATAACTGCAAAGTATGCTCAGTATATGAGCATTTGTAGGTGTATTTCCCACAACACTATTTTCCACTATTAATTATGATTGAGTCTCTAACACACTGTGGACTTCAGGTCCTCTGTGGTTCAGGCGATGCTGTTTTCTGTGCCTGAAATGTCAATCCTGTTCATTTCCCTTGTGAGCTCTGACTCCTCTTTAAGATTCAGCTTGTATGTGGCCTTATTGGAAGCATACTTTGAACCATACCCCATGTTTTTCCTTTACAGTTTTATTTCTTGGATTTCAGAAAAGTAAGAGAAATGCACACACATTTTAAGTAGTAGTGAAATAATACAAAGATTTATGAAAAGCTGTCTGTCCTCCACCCGTCTTCCATTAACATTAAAAAAGTTTTTTTAAACTTCAAAAATACAGTGACCATATTCTCTTTATCCAGACTCATCAGTTTTTAATATTCTGCCACATTTGTTTTGTCATTCTTCCTCTCTTTTTCTCTCTTAATGTATAAAAATATTATTGGTATTCTGAAGCATTTGAGAGTAGGCTGCATAATTCATGCCTCTTTGCACTGGAATAATTTAGTTGTGTATTTTCTAAAACCAAGGCCATTAGTCATTCTCTTCAGTCTCCTTAAGTTTGGAGTAGTTACCAGTCTTCATTTGTCTTTTTGTAATATAATTCACAGCTTTAAATATAATTTATAACTTCTATTTAATGTACATGATATAAAATGTTTATATATTATAACATTGCAATTGATGTTATATAGTATATATGAAACATTATATCAAATGATTATTATATATAATGTAAAGTATAACACATGATTTGTATGTTGAAATTTATAATATATAAATAAAATAGTATAACTATATATATTGTATGCAAATATATAATATATGAATATGTAAAAATATAAAACATATAAGATATAAATACATAATATATGCACATGTAGTATATTATGCAGGTATATACCTGTAAAATGTAATAATATTATATATGTAGTATTATAATACATTAGATTATAGAAGTTATAATATGATAAATCATGATACAGTATAAATTAGAAAATATTAAAATATTAGAATTTTAATGTTATAAGATAATGTATGATTGTTGTATTTTATACTTTGTTAGTATAAAATATATTTATTTATGTATTTAATAGAATGTTCCTCATCCTGGGTTTGTCTGATGTTTTCTCATGATTACATTCAGGTTATGTATCCTTGGCTGGAATTTGACAAAAGTGATGTTGTGCCCTTCTCAGGGTATCACGTGCAGAGACATGCAAAATCCATTGGCCCTTTATTGGTGAAGTCAAATTTGAATCCCCAGTTAAGGTGTAATGCATTTTCTCCATAGTATAGTTATTCTTTTTACTTTTTCATTTAACAAGTAATTGATGAGGACATGGTTTGAAGCCCTACTAATATGCTTTGCCTCATCAAATCTTTATACCCCAGATTTAGCATCCACTAGTATTTTGTGATGTTTCTTGCTCTATCTAATCTTGACTCTTTTGGACACAAAATGGCTATTTGCCAACTGCACTATTGCCTCTACATTCATTAACTTGCTTTTTTAATGTAAGGAAGAGCTTTCTATTCTTTTCCATTTAGTTGCTTACTGTATTTATGTATGTACTTATATATGCATTCATTCATCCATCCATCAGTATCAGTATGCATTCATGGGTGTCTGTTTTTTTTAAAATGGTCTATTTTATTATTGTCTTTATTTATTTTGATGTTCAAACGGTCTGATATTTGGTCAGTGGGAGCCCCTTATCATCAGCTTCTGTATCCTTTTGACATGTACCTTTAATGTTTATTTATTTTTGAGAGAGAGAAAGAGCGTGAGTGGGGGAGGGACAGAGAGAGAAGGAGACACAGAATCTGAAGCAGGCTCCAGGCTTTGAACCCTTCTGCACAGAGCCCGATACAGGGCTCAAACTCACAAACTGTGAGATCATGACCTGAGCTGAGGTCAGATGCTTAACTGACTGAGCCACCCAGGTGCCCCTGTCCCTGTCCCTTTTTGAACACTTTCTTACTTTCTAACACGAGAAGATGATCCACGCTCCTCTTGCATCTCCTTCGCCTCAGCCCTGGGGTCAGCCACTTCTCCAAGGAGCTCACATTCTCTTTAGGAGAGGAATGGTTTGCGGTCAGCTCCGTGATGGCTCGTTGCTACTGAGGTAGCTTGCTTTTAGGCTCTTTCAGTGACAGAACTAAGAAACACACCAACACAGACACACATACACTACATGGCCATTAAGAGTTTGTACTCACTCCTATTTTTACCAAAATTATTGTTTCCTAGACTTATTTTTTCCTAGTACTCTGTAAATATCCTCTGCTCCATTAGCACTCTGGTGCCCGAAGACTAGCCCAGTGTCTGGCACCCAGTCATTGCTCAAAAAGTATTTTTGAATAAATCAGCAAGGGAATAAACTTTGGTGATTATGAATTGACCTTCTGTAGAAGAAAGGTTAAAATGAAATTAAGCATGAAAATCATTTCCTTCCCTTTCTTTTCCCCTTCTCCTATAAACTTACTGTTTTATATCTGATAACCAGGGGTGGTAAGTCCTAAGTCAAATTTTGAAGAAGAATGTGTTTTCTTATTTTATCACGCTTTTCATTCCTCGAAAAGAGAATCCATTTCTGTAACGGTTTTCTGAAAGTGACTTTCTGAGGGTTTTATTTTTTCAAACGTTCTAGGTGGCTGGGATTGTTGGCAGAGCTGACGTGCTAGCATGCCTGCTGTTTCTGTTGGCCTTTCTCTCCTACAATAGGTATGTATGTGGGGCCTAGATTGCCCTTCTCCGTGGTCACAATCATGCTCTCCCTTCGGGAGTTTCTGTCGCGTGCATGGGTGTGCGTGTGCGCATGCGTGTGTGTGCGCGTTTGGGGGGCACACGTGTGTGCACGTGGGTGGGGGCGCACGTGTGTGTGTGCGCATGTATGTGTGTGCGTGTGCGCGCGCGCGCGTGTGTGTGGACTCCGAGCATCTGCCTGAGAGCGGAGGGAGGCGTCTTCACAGTGAAGCACTTAGAAAGCCTCATGGAGACCAGGGTAGGAAACCTGCCCTTACTGAATGTGAGGCTGCTCTTTCCTCCAGCCATATTCTGAACGGTGTCATAGCCTTTTATTTTATTTTATTTATTTTTTTTTTTTAATTTTTTTATTTATTATTTCTAGGAGAGAGAAAGAGTGAGCAGGGGAGGGTCAGAGAGAGAGGGAGTCACAGACTGAAACAGGCTCCAGGCTCCGAGCTGTCAGTCAGCACAGAGCCCGACGCGGGGCTCGAACCCACGAACTGCAAGGTCATGACCTAAGCGAAAGTCGGACGCTTAACCGACTAAGCCACCCAGGCGCCCCTGTGTCATAGCCTTTTAAAGGAACTGCTCTCCCCGTGCTAGGAAGACAAGTTCTTGCTTCTTGATTGTTCCTATTTGTCATTTCTGACTGAGAATGGAATGTGAAGTCTTTGCTCCGAGCCAGTATGTATTGGATGGAGCCCTCTCTTCCATTTGGCCATGATTGGTTTAATTCCTCCTGTTGGTTTTGGTCCTGATTTTTTTTTTTTCATCTTTATTATCCCCAGAAAAGTAGCTCAGAGCTTAAAATAACAAAGCTGAATTAGAAGTAGTATTTCTCAAAAAAAAAAAAAAAAAAAAAAAAAAAAAAAAAAAAAAAAAAAAAAAAAAAAAAAAAAAAAAAAAAAAAAAAAAAAAAAAGAAGTAGTATTTCTCAACCATGGTTTTCTAATTTACACACCCTTTCATCAAAACACAGAAGTCCCTTGCTTTGGCATACTGAAACACAGTACAGTAATTTCCCATTAGATTGCCCCTTCTCCTCCACGTATGCAGGTTCTCACTTGAGTTATGACTTGGCCACATAGGGAAAGGGATAGGTTGAAAAGACAATGGGAGTGGGGCTGATGGCTCAGATGGTGGCCCAGAAAAGGGGTGAGTGAATCCTGTTACCCTACATTGTGGAGGGATGTCTGGTTAGGGGTTTGTGAGCTTTGACCTTTGGCTTAGTTTGATGGCCTACCATCTTACAGAGCCTCGTGATTATCACCTGTGTGATAATGAGTCGCGGTGTTACAGTTTCTGTTGTGCGTGCCATTTGCACTTTTAGCAACGTAAGCTCTAGATCACCTTCAGAGGAAAATGAGTATCTGCTGCACATAGAGCATATAATTTGGGTGATTGTTCCTAGACGTAACAGTAAGAGTAAGGTGTCACAGCTACAGAAATATTTGCCGTTGCTTCAGAGGATTGGGGCAAATGGGTGTGGTGCCTACTGAAGAAATAGCGATTTTTTTTTTTTTTTTTTTTTTTTGGTGGGGGCTGATTCTGTTGTAAAGTGAAAAAAGGATTTATAGCTCTGGGAGATTTTTAGAAATCCCTGCTGGAAATTATACTGAGAAATATACCACTTTACCTAATACATCCCCTTGGAAAATAAATCTAAAAATACAAATTAACCAGAAGAAAAGGAAAAGGCCAAAACATCTGCATTTTCATCACAGAGAAAAATCAGGATTATATACATCCACTGACTGATTTGTGAACAGAAGCATATGAAACACTTTCACTAGAAGAAGAATAATGATGTGATAGCCACTTCACATGTGAGAAGTCATTTATGTACTCCTGCCTGCAATACTGTGATCCCATTTCATATATAAGGGAACTGAGGCAGAGAGAGGCATACTAACCTGCCCCATAATACCCTGTTAGTTAACTGCAGAGCTGTGATTTGAACCCAGGGAACCTGGCTCCAGAGGTCATGTTATGAGGCTTGCTAACTTGTATTATTGACTTAAAACATATTGACTAAATATCCTTCCATGCCACTAACTGTATCTTTATGTTAGCATTTAAAGTGATTTTTGTGTGTGTGTGTGTGTCCATTTGTTATATGCCATATTTTATCATAATTTATATGTATTTTAATTTACATACCAAAGTCCAATGTTGTTGGACATTTACTTTTTTTCCTCTTTGCAATTTTAAATAACTCTGATGAATATTCATGGAGAAATCTTTGTTCACCTACTTAGAATATGATGAAACAGAGTTAAATCATATTTTTAAAAGTTGGTGTTTGTCACTGACCCATATTTCTTCTTAGATTAAAAGCATCTCAATCTTGTTTTCCAGGAGTGTGGACCAGCGTCATGTTGTGGAATGTTTCCCTCCCACGGCTTCTCCCTTCTTCTTGCTGCTCAGTTTGTTTCTGGGGACCTGTGCGATGCTGGTGAAGGAGACCGGCATCACGGTGTTTGGGGTGTGCTTGGTTTATGATCTCTTTTCCCTATCCCACAAGCAAGAGAAATCGTAAGTCACTTTAAAGTTTTGCTGTCAAGCAGAGCATGTGCAGAGAATTGCTTAGATCAATAGCTTTCAAATTTTCTTAAAAAAGAAAAAAAAGTATACCCTTTTGTTAAATGTAACCTCACCTTGGCCCATAAGTTAGTAAGGCTCGTTTTGTTAAAATAAATGCATTAGATATGTTCAAACTCTTCACACTTTATAAAAATCAGTGAGGACCCTAAGGATTTTGGGAGCCCCAAATTTGGAATTGGTGAGTATCCATGCCGATTACAGGTTTATATTGCTAGATTGTTTTCGTTGCATGCTATGGAGACCTTGATTCACAAAGAGAAGCGGTTGCAAGTGATAACAGTTTTGTTTTTTTTTTAATGGTTTGCCTTGAATCCCTGCATTCAAATGAGTGTTACCCGTCAAAAAGCACTGCTAAGTTGGAAACTACTTACTCGTTCTAGAGATGATGCTGTTACTTAAGAATTTTGGGAGTCTCCTTTAGGAATTCCACAAAAGGAATACTCGCCTGTTATATCCAAATTAAAGGTCAAGTTTAATTAGGAGCCCATTTTCACTTAGAGAATGTAAGCGCGTTAAAAAAAAAAAAAAGAATTTAAGCATATTCATTGTATCCTGTAGACTATAGATGGTAAGAAAGAATGCTATGGCCTATTGAAAGTTGAAGCACATACTATATTTTTCTTTCTCTATCATCAAATCCATAATTACTTACATTTTGACATGCAGACCCCATTTTTCAGTAATTATAAGGCCCTTACTTTTCAACTCTTAAAAAATGTGGTTGATTTATTCTTCTGCATTATCTGATGAAGAATTTTAGCTTTAAAAAAATCTTGCCTTTTTATCCCATTCCCTATCTCATTATACTCCTTGACATAAAGATAAGAGCAGTGTTATTGAGTGGCAACAAGCTGAGATGAGTCATTAAATTCTGATCACCTTCCTGCCTGGGCGTGCTTGGAGATAATTTAAATAGACTTTAGTGCTCTATTGGCTCTCTGTAAATCTCAGAGGCGTGTAAAAGGAAGGAGCTCAGTTATCATTTTGACCTAAGCTCCTGCCAAGAAAGCTGTGAGCCAGAGGACCTCCCCTTGGCTTATACTAGAATGCTTTTCCTCTACAACCTCTCAACGAATGGGAGTAATTGCAGTGCCTGCCTTACTTTTTACAGAACAACCTAATCAAACTCATCTTGCTTCCCACTTTCTTCTTGCATCTTTTTTGTCTCCGCCTCCTAACCCCTATCTGCTTTGCTCGCTGATAACAGAAAGCTGACTTCAGACCCTCCCCTGTGGTCCAGTCCAGAGGGATTTTAACTTCACCATTGAAGTCGTGTCTCCTCTCGGCTCCGGACTTTGCAGCCCACCATTGCCTGTATACAACCTTCTTTTTCATTTGATCACTGTTGAGCCAGGCCTTTTTCAAAAGGGATGATTGTCTCTTTAATTTCTTTAATAATTGTTTCTGGCCTTCATTATACTAACCCGTTTGATGTTCTATGGGAGAAATCATACTCCTGATATGTAGCTCAGAAGTTGAAAACTCATAACCTCTGCTTTGTTTTTTAGCAACTTTTGGCTCTCACACCAGCAGCTCTGCATAAGCGGAGACTCATTCTTTCCTCCATCCTTTTCTCCACCCATTCAACACATACTCGTTCTGTGCCTGGCCAAGAAGGAGACGGAAGATTTCTTCCTTCCAAGGGCATATACAGTATCAGGGAAGACAGACATTGCATAAGTAATTCCATGAGTAACTGCTTACAGTTGTGGAAAGTGCTAGGAAGGAACGGAGAGCATGCACCAGGGAGGCCTGGCCAATAGTGGTTAGTATCTCTTGGGTTCTGTCCACGTGCCAGGCACTGTGCTGCACCATTCACAGATTTGAAGTCACTTAATGCCCACAATCACTGTTAACCTCATTTTATGGAGGAGAAAACAGAATCGCAGAAGGTAACCTCTCCAGAGTTACCCGACCCCAGGTGGAGCCAGGATTGGGACCCCTCTCTGTGTGACTCCAGAGCCACTGGCCTGCCCCTGAGCACCCCTGCCTGCATGGAAGAAACACCGAGCAGAGACTTAGACGCCTTCCAGGATACCTGCGGCTCAAGACCTGAGCTAACATTTTTACCATGAGGTCAGCTCAGAGATTCTGAGTGTAATAGGGATCATGACTCTTGAAAATTCACATAACTGTGTCCCCTTTTCCCAGAATCATGTACATACACACAGTTTTGCACAAATTCTTAGGGCTCTCCTTCTACTTTAAAATGTTCATTTAAAAATTTTTTAATGTTTATTCATTTCTGAGAGACAGAGGCAGAGCATGAGCAGGAGAGGGGCAGGGAGAGGGAGTCACAGAATCTGAAGCAGGCTCCAGGCTCTGAGCTGTCAGCACAGAGCTCGACACAGGGCTCCAACCCACAAACCATGAGATCATGACCTGGGCCGAAGTTGGATGCTTAACTGACTGAGCCACCCAGGCGCCACTGATCTGTTCATTTAGGATAAACCTCTTGGTATTAGGTTGTTCTTGAGGTCTTTTATCATATGATCCAGGCAGCAGGAAAGAAACAGTAACAGAAACAAATGTTGGAAGACTTTCTTACATGAAGAACAATTTTTTTCCTAAATTTTAGTATTAGACCATAGGAATGGAATGGGATTTCTTTGATTTGATATCACCTTTAGAAAGAAATATTTTCAGTGAAAGATCAGCTTCTGAAAGTGAAATTTCTTTTTACTTTTCTTTCTTTTCTAGATAATTGGATATAATTTCCAATATGCAGAATAACATTCCCTGACTCCTGTCCCTACCTCTTTCTGTAGGAGTAACCATAATCCTGAACTTGTCACTTTTCATTTCTATGATTTTTATGCCATTACTTAATATGTATCTTTTAACATATTTTCAAACTTTATACAAATAGTATCACTTGCTTTTTCTTTTTGTGTAACCTTGAGACTTTTGAGATTCATCATTGTTAATGCTTTAACTGTAGTACAGTCATTTTAACTGTTGTATAGTATTTAATTATCACAATTTATTTTTTTCTGGATTTGGAATTTAGGCAATTTTCACAATTTTCGCTATTATAAACTATGCTGCAATGGATTTTGTGTGTGCGCAAATACTTGTGAGTTTCTCCCAGGCATAACCATAGGAGCGGAGTTGCTGGGACCATGTATAGATGCATGTTCACTGTGGCCCATGCTGAGGCCTTGCTCCTGAAATGATTGTAACAGTGTCTGAGAATCCCCTTTGCTTTTTCCCACATGCTGGGCATCACTCGGTGATATCAGGTGTTTAAATTTCTGTTTCAGTGATTATGAACTGTGTCTCAGAGGATTCATGAAAGAAAATGTAATCAGGGTACATTGGATGGATCAACTATGAGCAGTATTTTATAAGATCAAAATTATGTAAATCCTGAACATCACTTCAACCAAATATTTTGAAAGAAATCTATATTTGGAGGGTGAAGGGTGCAGAAGAAGGTGTGCATGTGTGTGTGTTAGTGACCATGCGAGAGGGACCGAATCCTAGTCTTCTATAGTAAGTCAATATAAGTGCTAAAATAAAAAGAAATATGTTCTCCTGTTGCTATTTTTAAAGTTATGTGATGCATACCAGAAACAAAAGAGTGGAAAGACTTGAGAATGGTTGCTTCCAGGGAGCAAGACTTTGGAGTGGGCCAGTGGACTGCTATTTCTTGTTGCAAACCTTGTCATTCTGTCTGACTTTGTTTCTGCTGCATTCCATGTGCACAATTAGGAGCAACGGGGTCGTCCATCAGTGCAGCCCGCAGCAGCCTGGGAGTCCCCCGCCCCCGGCACTGCCCACACAGCCTCACCGGGAGAATGGGAAGCAGCATCGATTTCCTCACCGAGGAGCTTGGGGTGGCTGCCACTCGCCATTGCCACAAGAACCCAAGAGCAGTGGATTCCCAGTGTCTCCTGGAGCTGTGTGGTCCATGATGAGGTACTGAGCTGGGCTCCCCACGCCCGTATTCGCCGTCCAGCACCACCTGGTGTAGCATAGGTTGGTGGGAGAAGTAAATGCTGAGTGGGTTTTTTCTGACTTCCCATCTCTCTCTCCTTGTTTCCCTAGCTCCCTTCTTCTTTCCCTTCCTCCCTCTTCCTGTCCCTTCTTCCCTTTTCCCTGTATTAGATTTAAATAAAAAAGGAGTAGCTAGAAGAAGCAAGTAGAAGCCCTGCTTTCTGCCTTGATTTGGAAGCACGGGGTGAGATGTAGGTCTGTGAAGCCTCAGTTAAGAAGGACAAACACTTTACTGTGTCCCCAGTGGAAGAGCCTTGCATTGGAGAGCTGGTACCCTCAGTTTTCTGGGGGAGGAATCACTCCACCTCCCCCTGCTTACTGCCCCTGCTCGTTGTGTGTGACAGGAATTTATTCCAGCATAGGTATGGGAGGAAGCCCAGGGGACCCTGCTTCTCAGAAATGTTTTTGAGAATGCAGGAAAATCTTTTCTAAAGCACGGGGTGTTCTTTCCTTTTACGAATATTTTGACCTAGCCATGAAAATTAACATGGATTTATCAGATTGGGTACTGACTAAATTAGGTTGCCTCTAAAATAGCTCAAGCCATGGGCAAGTTAGAATTTAATAAAGATGGAAATTAGATTCATCCTATTAGCACTTTACCACTTCAGATTGCTGTTCTTATTCTTCTGTGCTCCCAAAAAACTCTTGTTTCAGGGTCTTAGTTTCCAATTATTTCTGCCTTTGCCTGTTTCTTTTCTTTCTTTCTTTTTATTTTTGGATCTTGCTTCATTCATCAACACATCTGCTGAGCATCTCTCATGTGCCAGGCACTGTTCTGGGCACCAGAGACGTCCTGGTGAATAAGGAGGACAAGGTCCTTGCTCCTGTGTAGCTGACTTTCTAGTAGAGGAAGACAGATACTAGATAACCACCAAGGAATGGACAGAGTGATGGAGAGTGATGGAGAGCAGTGGGCTGGCCTGGCCTGGCCAAAGTTGTGCTGGTTGGTCAGGGAAGGCCTCCTGAATCCTTGAGAATGACAGGAGGAGCTAGTCCTGCAAAGACCTGCCAGATCTGGGCAGAGGGCTCAGGCCATGGAATGAGCAAGTGGGCATTGGAAGGGGGCGAGGTCAGGAAGGGGAGAGGTCAGGAAAGGGGTAGGCCCAGATAATAAAGGGTCCTGTTGTCCATGAAATCAACTTTGGACTTTATTCTGGGTGGAATAAAGGTTTTTTGTTTGTTTAAGTGTGGGGAGAAATTATTACATTTCTCTCTTAAAAAAATATTCCCTGGCTTTGTCATAGTGCATGATGTGAGGGGGCAAGAGTAGAGCAAGGAGGAGGGTTTGGAGGCTTTTATACAGATTGAGTGAAAAAGAAAGATCCCGGCTAAGGTGACAGGGACTGGGATGAAGCAGTGTGTTGGATTTGGGACATCTCTTGGGTATAGATCCCATAGGACTAGCTGATGCTTGGGGTGAAGGAGGGTAAGGGAAAGGCAGGAAATGTGGATTTTAGGGTTTCTGGCTAAAATAGATGGGTGGATGGTGATGCCAGTTACTGAGAGAGGAAGGCCAGGGGAGAAATAGCTTTTCTGGGAGTTAGGGGTGGGGTGAAATCACAGAAATGTATGAAATTCCTAAAGAGAAAGAAGGAAGATAGTCAAAACATTGAGGAAATCTTGACTTTTTGATGGAGGAAAAGAAGACAGCATTTGGGGAAATTGTAAATTTTTTAAGGAAAGGCCAAGAAGGAGAAAAAAGAAGAATTAATAGAATATTGGAGACTTCCAAGGTGGACTTGAAAATGTGACTCTTTTGAAAGAAGGACCATGTTGGGCTTTGCTTCCATTTGTGTCCCCAGTTACTTTCATAGTGTCTGGATAATTGTAATTGCTCAAATATTTGTGAGATGAACAAATATTGTGAAATGAATAAATATTGTGAGATGATTAAGTAAATGATCTGATGGTAAGAAAGTATTGGAATGATTCACAGAAAGAACATTTTCAGTAAATTTGACAGTGAAGGAATAGTGGAAAAGGATGTTATCTGGAGGGGTGTTAGGCTTTCGTTTTCATTTTTCTTTTAAATTCAGTGGACGTGTGTGTATGTAGATAGAGAGTTGCAGACGTAGAGAGAAGAAAGACGGCAGCAGAGAGAGATGCAATGGAATATGAATACCAAAGGGGATGCTGGTGAATGTTTAATACCTCGCTCTCCCAAAACAGGAACCTGACCTGTAGTGTTCACTAGTTTTCATGTAAATACTCCAACTTTGGCTCATTTCAGGCTACAAATGTGATATCACTGACCATGGAGTTGGAGGAGATATACCAAAGGTCACCATTAGGTAGTATTTCCACTGCCTAAAAGACAACAGGCATAACCTCAAGAGCATAGATAATAGTAAAATGAGGTAAACCAGCAAGTGATGAGCTTTGAGTGTTTACCCCCTTTGTCTTTAATATGATTTTAAAACTTTTAAGTTTAATTTAATTTTCAGTAGTGACCATATTTAATAACTGGCCTACTGAATTCCTAAAAATTTACTAGACACCTTCCATAAGACAGTGTGAGTTAGCCCCAGCACACCAGTGAAGAGGGTCCTTCTGGAAAAGGAAGAAAATTTGATTTCTCTTATCCATCTACTAGGCACCAGGAAGTGGGCAAGCATTTCCCCGGTGTTACCCCGTGGGACCATCACAGTATCCATTTAGGGTGGCCATGACAGTTCCCACTGCCAGGAGGAAATTGGAGATCTTAGGTTAAAAAACATTGTCCACATTTACATAGTAGGTGTAAGGTCGGGATTGGAACTCAAGCTGTTTGACCTCTAAACCTGTGCTTTGCCCGTTGGCCATCTCTCAAGTCCTGAGTCCCCAGCGAGGACTCAACTTTGGGGAGGAGACACCTGTATCATTTAATGTGGAGTTTGCCTCTCTGTTGAACTCTCAGGAGGTAGAAAAATTCTTGCGATCATTCTTGGTCCACAGGTGAGGAACCTTTTAACTTGCTTTCGTATAGGGTTTGGTGCTAACGCATTGAATCAGATGACCTGCTTTGTAGGTTACATTTTATTTTGTTTGTTTTTAACCTGAGCACCAGGGTATTTATTTTAGGAACAACAGTGTCTGAAGAGCATATACAGTACAGCTGGAACTGGGCCAGAGGCTTGCTGAGTTCCCATGTCTGTGGACAGGCAGGACCATTTTCCCTCCCTTGGAGAGTGTCATATATTTTCCCTCTTTGGAAACGAAAAGGATTATATTTTTGAGTGCACATTTGATTAGTATTAAAATTGTTTTTGAAATTTATGCTTGAACTTCTGATAGAAGGTAGTCAGGTAAAGCAAATAAAAGTTCAAAAAGGCAGCTCTGTCCTAGTTCTTAAGATCTCTACAGACAGCACCTAAATCATGGTTGCTTTGTTTATTTTGTCCTGGACTAGTTAATCTCCGTGAGCCTCAGTTTCCTCATCTCCGAATGGGGAAAGCAGCAGTAATCACATTTTACTCTCAAATTGGTTGTCAGGACTAAGGGCAAACATACAGGGAGTAAGCATGTGAATGGGTGTCTGGCACACAGGTGGCAGTTCAGAACATGGCAGCCAGCTTCATCATTATTAGTAGTTAATGTTCTGAATTTTCTCATTTTTGTGTGGGTTTTTAAACACCAGGATGCATCGCGAAAACGTGAACCTGAAGCATGCAGGCAAGGGGTGAGGAGTTTGTGTGGGACCTTTTTTTATTATTATTATTGACCTTTAAGCTTATTTGCTAGTATACATTTGTATTGCGTGTATAACATTAGGCTGGTGGGACGCCTGGGTGGCTCAGTCGGTTAAGTGTCTGACTTCAGCTCAGGTCATGATCACACGGTTCATGGGTTCGAGCCCTGCATCAGGCTCTGTGCTGAACATTTGCTCAGAGCTGGGAGCCTGCTTCAGATTCTGTGTCTCCTTCTCTCTCTGCCCCTCCTCCACTCACACTCTGTCTCTCAAAAATAAATAAATGTAACAACAACAACAACATTAGGCTGGCAAAAACCTGGGCTGTCCACTATCACTTAAAATGTTTTCAGAAGATGGGGCACCTGAGTGGCTCAGTCAGGTAAGCATCTGACTTTGGCTCAGGTCATGATCTCACAGTTCATGAGTTTGAGCCCCGCGTCGGCCTCTGTGCTGACAGCTAGGAGCCTGGAGCCTGCTTTGGATTCTGTGTCTCCCTGTCTCTCTGCCCCTACCCAGCTCAAGCTCTGTCTCTTTCTTTCTCTTTCTCAAAAATAAATAAACATTAAAAGAAAAAAAATGTTTTCAGAAGTTACTAAGTGCAGTGAAAAATCCCAACCTGGGGGGAAAAAGACCCCTAAATTTATTTAGTTGATGGTTTTTCTGTGTGATTTGGTGATTGACTTATGGGCAGAAAGTGAAATAAAAAACCTCAGACTTGGGGTCTACACTCCGGAATCAAATAAAATTTCAGTTGATACCATGTTTTACTGAATTACTCCATGTGAAATGAGGAATGTTTTGTATTAAACATGCCTTCCTTCATCTTCTCCATTATATTAAATTCATTCACACATGGACACACTTTCCATTTTACATTGGAAAGGTCAATGAATTCTATATGAAATCTTATCTTTGTAACTCATATTGACATCTCCATATAACAGTAGTTACGCTTTGTATATATACTTCATTGATTTAATATTTAAATGACAGTGATCACAGTAGGTACTGAAGGCAGTTCCCAGCTCAATAAATTCTTGCTCATTTCTTCTTTTTTTCGGCTGGATCTGTCATGGGTCATTCATTCACTGAACAGTATTTACTGAGTACCTACTATGTGCCAGGCACCATTTTTGGTGTTAGAAATTCAACCAATGCCAAATAAACAAAGCCCTGCCCTCATGGAACATGGCTGGATGGTGGTCATGGTGTTTTTACTTAAAATGAGCTCATTTTCTACCTTTGTGGGCAAGACAGGAGTTAGATGTTTCACTTCAACGGGTCTGCAAAAAGTTCTTCTTGTAAATACCCTGAACATAGGCATGCAAGTCAAGAAACTAAGTCAGGTTTAGGACTAAAGAACAGTTTGGCACTAAAGTGGATTTGTGAGGTAATTAAATTCAGGAGACTTAGGGAGGCATATAAATATTTTAACCTTCACTGATAGAATGGGTAACGGATCTTTTAAGTGTCGTTTTATTGCTTTATTTCTGTAGGCCTTGCATTGTCCTCTTTTTCCCCAAAGTAAGAAATGCTGTGCAGATTAAACTCCTGAGGTAGAATTTCGAACCTTTATCCACACATATGATCCTGTGAGTAGGGCAAGTGTGTTTCAGATAATCATTAATAGCCTCCTTTCAGCTTTGAGAGAACTTAGGTGAGCTAGCAAAGAGATTTGCAAGTGACTGAAAAAAAATCTGTTGAAAGCCTGCATTACTGGTGAATAACTGGGTTCACTTGTGTCCCCCAATCCCCCAATTTTAGACACTTTTTCTGTTGACTGATCTCAGATGAACCCTTTTCTTTCTTTTTCTTTCTTTTTTAAAAAAAATATAATTTATTGTCAAGTTGGCTAACATACACTGTATACAGTGTGCTCTTGGTTTTGGGGTAGATTCCTCTGATTCATCACTTACGTACAATACCCAGTGCTCATCCCAACAAATGCCCTCCTCAGTGCCCATCACCCATTTTCCCCTCTCCCCCATGGCCCCCTCCCATCAACCCTCACTTTGTTCTCTGTATTTAACAGTCTCTTATTGAAATTATTTTTCCCCTTTCCTTCTCCCATGGTCTTCTGTTAAGTTTCTCAAGTTCCACATATGAGTGGAAACATATATGTGTCTTCCTCTGACTGACTTATTTCACTCAGCATAATACCCTCCAGTTCCATCCACGTTGCTGCAGATGGCATGATTTCATTCTTTCTCATTGCCAAGTAGTATTCCATTGTGTATATAAACCACATCTTCTTTATCCATTCATCAGTTGATGGACATTTAGGCTCTTTCCATAATTTAGCTATTGTTGAAAGTGCTGCTATAAACATTGGAGTACAATGTGCCCCTTCAGATCAGCACTCCTGTATCCTTTGGATAAATTCCTGGTAGTGGTATTGCTGGGTCATTGGGTAGTTCTATTTTTGACTTTTTGAGGAACCTCCACACTGTTTTCCAGAGTGGTTGTACCAAGATAAGCCCCTTTCAATCTCTTTCAGCTGCTGCTTTCAAAAATTTAGTGACCAGGGGTGCCTGGCTGTTTCAGTCAGTGGAGTGTGTGACTCTTGATCTCCAGGTTGTAAGTTCAAGCCTCACGTTGGGTGTAAAGATTACATAAAAGTAAAATCCCTCCAAAAATGAAATGACCAAATGAAAGAGGTGTGCCATTAACTAATAGGTCTACAGAGAAAATTATCCAATAGTTACAGGTGAAGTTTGGAGGCTCATAATAATAAATTTCCTTCCCTACTTTAAAAATCGCTTAATGCACCTGTAGACCTCAATGATGAATCTGTGTTAAGAACACAGACAACCTCATGGAAGTAGACATTAACTAAGATTTAATTATGAAGAGACTTTGCAAATTCTTCAGTTGCTGCTTGTTTTTCCTCACTTTGCTTTGTTTAAAAATGAACTGGGCCACATTTTGCTAAGGAATTTTCTCTCTTCCTCAGTGGTATACATTCCTTGGTCTTTAGTTGTAGTTCTTAGATGGCTTCATCCAGATTACTATGACTTGTTTGGACAGGAAGGCACATGATGGGTGGAGGATCCAAGAAACCAGTTAATTCTTAGGCTGCATTTTATAAAGACAATAACCAAACCAACTAGTATAATTATTGTTAAAATTATTTATTATTAATCAACTTTAGGGGCACCTGAGTGGTTCAGTCAGTTAAGTGTCCAACTTCGGCTCAGGTCATGATCTTATGGTTTGTGAGTTTGAGCCCCGTGTTGGGCTCTGTGCTGACAGCTCAGAGACTGGAGCCTGCTTCAGGTCCTGTGTTTCCTTTCTCTCTCCAGCCCTCTCCTTCACTGTCTCTCTCTCTCTCTCTCTCTCTCTCTCTCTCTCTCTCTCAAAAATAAATAAACATTAAAAGCAAAAAAACAAACCCAAAAATGACTTAATAGGTACTTACTCCATGAACCTCTTATTTGAGCATAATATCCAAATGATATTCTCTTCTGACTTTTGTCCCATACATCCTGAGCTTTTTCATAGTTTGTCAATGTCTCTTTAACATAGTGACCTGACAGTACCTTTTGCTAAGACCCTGTGGAGCATTTTGGTGTCACTGAACTGCAGACTTGCTTAGTGAGTGTGAAGGCACTGGAGAAGGAGGTGAACGATTGTGGTAGGCATTGGTCTTCCTGTGGAGAAGGAAGTATTTTCCTGGAAAGGGTGAGCAAATGATGGTGTTTTGCTATAGGAATAATGGAAATGGTGGGAAAT
The DNA here is from genome assembly GCF_003009895.1 of Hyaena hyaena. Taxonomy (NCBI): domain Eukaryota; kingdom Metazoa; phylum Chordata; class Mammalia; order Carnivora; family Hyaenidae; genus Hyaena; species Hyaena hyaena. The sequence goes on along the minus strand of NW_024081152.1, from coordinate 1,147,440 downwards.
GTCTTTTAAAAGTTTTTAAAAAGTAAAATAGTTTTAAGTTAGTGTTAGAAGGCTTCTTAATTATGAAGTATGTTTATTGCAATAATATCATTAATATGCCTTTAATGTTCATTAGTAGGGTCAATTTACCAAGCTGGGCTTTCAAGTTCTTTTAAAGTAGCTTTTCCAAAATATGGAACTTACCAGAAAAGTATTTTCTTCATGGATAGAGAGTTTTTTTCCTCTTACTGTTTCCTAACCATTAGTTGAGAGTGATGCTATTCTTTTTGAACCAGATCTAGAGTATGTGGTAAGGCAGGAATTAGCTTGATGAGTTCAACTGAAAGCTTATTGTAATCTGTTTTGGTTCTTGAACTGAGCTTCGCACTAAAATGGATCATTTCAATAAAGTGTTCCTTGGATTCATTCAGAACTTAGCACTAAAAGCGTCTTCCAAATAAATCACATGCTAAGGAGGCAAAATTTTCTTTTAATTTATGGATAGCAGTTGGTAGAGTTCCTAACTGCTGACAGCCCCTGGTTCATTCTGTTTAATCTTGATTGGGTACTGATTCTTGGCAACCTTCGATCCCCTGTGAATTTCAGTCAGTAGATGATAAGTTCTTTCCTCTCTCAGTGTAGAGCAATCAAGCTTAGGCATCTGCTTTCCAACTGGATGCACAGGGACATATGTTGAAAGAGAAAACTATCAGAATGTAGGCATTTCTGGTTGGCATGCAATTTTGTCACTGCCACAATAGGCTCTTAGAAGACGATCCCAGGCCTCCTCCTTTTCCATCACCTCACCAGTTTCTCCACGTCTGTCCTGTGTGGTTAAGAGTCTGGGTGGCTTCAAGGCCACCAAACATCTCTCCCTTCTTTTTCAGAGGCCAGTGGGGGGCTCTTAGGATGGTTAGGGAGTTTACTGCTGATTTCTTTGAGTGCTCTTTTAGTTACTGCTACTGGCATCTAGCTTAATAACTTTTTTTTTCTCTTTATCTTTTTAAATGTTAGTCTGCTGAGTGGTTGTAGAATGAATGTGATAGCAGTATCAGCTATCTTAACACTGTAAACACTCAGGGTATATATAAAAAATTCTTTAAGAGAATTTATTCTGTACCAGGCAATACATTCATGATAGTTTCAGGTCATTTTGTGGGATTTCCAGTTTGTTGTTCTGAAAACTGTCTGCCACAGGTTTTGATTTGGTAATATGTTTTGTAGATTGAATGTAACAGAATCTTAAAAATATACATGCCTGAAAAAAGCATTTTTTAAAAAAATTCAAGTGGGCTTTGGAGGGACCTTTGGTCCAGCAGAATGAAGAAAGAATTGTAGAAATACAAATGAATTGACAATTCCCTTATTTAGAAGCAAGCATCATGATCATGTATCAACAGTACAGGTGCCACCGTCACTCCCACGGAGTATGTATTTACCAACTGCCAGAGACTGTGTTACAGGTTCCATATGCAGCTTATAATTTTAAGTTTTATAAAAACCCATGAGGGAGACAGTGTACATTGCTGTAAGGACCATGGGCTCATGCCAGAGTGCCTAGGTTGTAATTCTGCTCTACTGCTTACCATGTATGTGATCTTTGGCAAATTTCTTCAACTCCCTGTGTCTCTATTTCCTCATATGTGGATGGCAAGAATACTGGTACCCTGTGAGGTTATTGGGAGGAACAAATGAGTTAACGTATGAAAAGAGCTTAAAATAGGTTTTCACCACTGTAGTGCGGGGATTTAGTTCCCTTGCCCCTTCATGCTTCATTTATGCCAAAGCCAATGTGAAAGAATTATTCTTCAGATATCTTTTTATCACATTCACCTTTTCTTTGCCATACTTATAAAAAGAAAGTGGTATGGTCTTGATCATGTTTGTGGTATTTAGTTATTTTTTTCTCTTTTTATGGTTTACAATATTGTAGAGGGAAATGACTATAAAAGAAAAACATGCTCGTAGCCATGATGGGAAGTTCATTGAAGTTTAGCAGGATTTTTAGAATGTTTGTGCTGCCACTTACTCTTAATTGATGAATGCCATCCTCATTACAAGTTGTCTCAAAAGATGTTCTTTTGAGCTATTGTTAGTCTATGAGATGAATCATCGACTTTTTAAAATTCATAGTTCTTTATGTATTTAGAATTGCTATAGAATAAAACATCATGTTAGTAAACAAAGCATTAGATTGAAAATAAAATAATAAAGACTTCATTTACCTTATAAACATATAGGAAGATGTGTTTTATGTTGTAGATTTATGAATTTTTAATGCTATTCACGTTATTCAAACCATGATCCTTATTACTTTATGTATAATGTAGAAAATACGTATTGATTTTAAAATCACTCTAAGCAACAGTCTCTGTGAGGAGCCTGGCATTAAAGATTTGCTAGTAACGATTTAACCTCTAAAAGTATTGGTAAAGTATTTAAAGGGAACATAAGTATGGATTTTTAGGGAATGAAGGCAATTAATATATCATACTTTAGAAAAAAAGAAATAAAACAACCAAGCCCAAACCCCCAGCCAGGGTTGGATGGAGGGAAGGAAGAATGTTTGTGTCTCATGTTAAGAGCTAGGCATGCCCTCAGTCCCTAATGAACAACCAATGCAGTTTAGCTTTTGAGTAGTAGAGCTTTTAGTTCCTGACACTTAAGTCTTTATCATACATTTTTTTTTTCATACTTTTCATTTGGCTCTCTTAAGTGATTTTTCTTTGGGAGCATGAAGGAGTGTGGCTTTGTGAAAGGAATTATGATGTGTACTGCAATTATGATGAAAAGAAAGTTCTGATTTTAAAAAGTTGTCTATTTAATTGTAAAACTGCAGCTTGGGTTTCTGTGCAAAGTCAGTGAAAAATGGTGCATTTGTCCTCAATGCACTGTGTTTCTCTTTTCTTTAGTGTGTCATGTACAGCCTCAAAGGGTAGGTGAACCTTTTAGATAAATCAAGATTGGGTGTCAATCTCAAGATATTTTTAAACAGGAAATACAGGTGTGATAATAGTTGATGGCCAAGAGGATATGATGTCTTGAACACTGAAACTGTCATCATTGTCCCTCATTGCTGTTTATGAAAAATCTGAACAATGTAGATGTAGAAGTGCTGATAGTTATTATTTTTTTTTAAAGGGAAGAGTTATTTTCCAGGGTGGACTGTATGTGTAAAGAAACAAGAGGCCGCACTGGATCGTGTCAGGAACCATGGCTTGGTTGGTGGGAGAACTGGGTTCCACTCTTGATTCTGATTTGCTGTGGTCCTTGGGCCAGTTACGTCACTCTGGGAATTTTTGTTTTCTGTATCTTTGACCTGAAACAAGGGAGACGGGGTGGAGTGGTTTCAGGGCTTTTGATACTCTCTCTAAGGTCTGTTTTGGCCAGACTCTTTCCTCTTTGAATTACTGTCTTCCATAGGCACGTGTGTGGTTGAGAGCTGTGCGGGGGTTGGAGGTTGACCCGAAAAGGAGACCACACTGAGAGATGACCATAACTCTCATAAGTAACTAAATGGACGTTGGAGGAAATTTTGCTAATGTGCATTTTGTTGTTCTCTCTTTTGCTTTTTCGTCTTGAATTCTTGACTACCCAAAGTCTTCAGAACTTAAGTCAAATGTCATGATGAAAACGGTCCATATTAAAAAAGATTAGGGACACCTGGGTGGCTCAGTTAGTTAAGCATCCTGCACTTGACTTTGGCTCAGGTCATGATCTCATGGTTCACAAGTTGGAACCCTACGTTGAGTTCTACATTGACAGTATGAAGCCTGCTTAGGATTCTCTCTCTCTCCTCTCTCTCTGCCCTTCCACTGCTCTCTCTCTCTCAAAATAAATAAACTTAAAAAAAAAAATCTAAAAAATAGATTAAGGTTTTCCTTATACATATTTTGCCTTCAGTCATCATAGTTGTAGTTAATGCATTTGCAAACTGACTACTGCTGCTGACTATTTGGAGGCAGTTTGTTGATTCATTTCCTTAAAAAACATTTATTAAACACTTAGTATAAAAATGTCTTAGGGATCATTTGCTTGCAAAGAACAAAACCTTCTGAAAACTTGCTTAAGCAAATTGGGGAACTTATTAGAAGGATACACTGGACTCTAACAGTACCGCAGAAGGGGTATCGAGCCTGGTTTCTGTGCACAGGAACTGGCAAAGTCAATTTTTTTTTTTTTTTTACCTCTTTGGGGATTCATGGTCTCTTGCTTTTTTTCTTTTAATTAAAAAATTTTAAATATTTATTTATTTTTGAGAGACAGAGACAGAGCGTGAGCAGGGGAAGGGCAGAGAAAGAAGGAGACATAGAATCTGAAGCAGGCTCCAGGCTCTGAGCTGTCAGCATAGAGCCCGACGTGGGGCTCAAACTCACGAACCGCAAGATCATGACCTGAGCTGAAGTTGGCCACTTAACCAAATGAGCCAGTGAGGCACACCATGGTCTCTTGCTTTTTAAAAATCCATGTTGTTTTCCTTTCCATCTCTTTTTAAAGACTGACTTTTCTTAATTTGGTGAGTGCAGGGCTGCCTCAATCCTGGGTTCATACAGCCTCTCAGTTCAGTTCTCCATATGAGATGGACTAGAATTACTGTGTCCTGACTCCAGATCCCCAGCAAGCAGACTGATTGGCCCAGTATCGATTTGCTTACATCCCAGTGGAGAAGTCATACAGATAAAAAGATAACATCACTGGTATATGCACACTGAATTATGGGATACACAGGATAGGATATGTTGTCACCTTGGGAAATGTGGCTCAAGCTGAGTCTTAACAGATGAGACAATGAGCTGAGGAAAGGCAGGCCAGTCTCTCCAGGCAGAGAGTACAGCATGAGGGAGAACACAGAGGCACGCACCTGCAAAGGGTATGTGCAAGTGTGTGTACATGTGTGCATCCGTGTGTGTGCATGTGTGTGCATGCATGTTATGTTTGTGTATGTGTGCATGTGTGTGTACAATGACAAACAGCTTGGGACTTGAGTGGTGGGAGATGAGGCTGAGAAGGCCGGCAGGAACCCTGCCATGTAGGCATTTGGGAGAGACGCCAGGGGGCTTTGACTCTTGTACATGAAGGGCAACAAGTACAGTGTCACATTCATCTTTGCTTCAGATTCATACATACAAAAGTCTGATCATAAAGCCAGATGAAACATATTATTTAAGTGAAGATTAAAAAACTCAAACCATTTGATATTAATTTGTTTATTTTTCAGGATGACAAAGCAGTAATTCTGAGATTTTTTTTTAATGTTTTATTTATTTCTGAGAGAGAGAGACAGTGTGAACAGGGGATGGCCAGAGAGAAGGAGATGCAGAATCTGAAACAGGCTCCAGGCTCTGAGCTAGCTGTTAGCACAGAGCCCAATGTGGGGCTGGAACCCACGAACCGTGAGATCATGACCTGAGCTGAAGTCAGACGCTTAACTGACTGAGCCACCCAGCTCCCCATGAGATTTGTAATATAATTGAATCCTGCATATTTGTGAAAGCGCAGTATTCTTTCTTTGTCTTTTAAGATTGAGCCTTCTATAAAATTTTCTTGACACATTTTTGTAAGTTTGGAAGTATTCTCATATTTAAGAAAAGTTACCAGGAGCCTGAAGATTGCATTTGCCCATGGCAGGGAGAGGCTATATGATTTATCCACACCTGTTAATTGATTTAAGCCCTTTCAATTTATGGTTTTCTTCTAAAGAATAGAAAGTAATTGAAACTTCATGGACATGATAGTTCTTCCTATTCTGCATTCAGCATGCTAAGTTTGACATGATTTTGATTTCTGGTTTCTGATTAAAATAATCATTTCTTCTTATGTGTATTGTGTCCAAGCAGCTGTTGTATTTTGTATTGGCACAGATAATTGCTTTTCTCCTTGGCAAAGAATATGAGCAGATGCAAAACAAATATCTTTTCCTGGCATGGTCGATTGGAAGCTCTGCAGCCCAGTGTTGACTACGTTTTCGTAAGTGATATAGCAAGTGCAGCTCAATGTCAGACTGCAGCTGTTAGCTGCCAGGAATCCACTTTGGCCAAGATAAATTCTGACCAAATTTGTATGTCAGACTTAGGTTTAGAGATTGAATATAAGAAACACAGTTTAGTTTTCACATAAGGAAAACAGTATGTTGACATGAAGGCCTCTATTGATGCAGTTGTCCCCAAAAGTGATTCTAGAATTTCCTACTTCGTTTACCTTTGATAATGAGGAAGCACCGGTATGCCCAGTGGTTAGGTACATGGATCTTGGAGTCACCCAAAATGGATTTAAGTCCCAGATTTCTCAGTTAGTAGCAGTATAAACTTGGATTAAGTGATTTTCACACCCATAAAATAGGAATAGTTAGTTCTTATAAATAGAATGGAATATCTAAAGGCTGTGGCCCACTACAACACAAGCCAAATCAGCACTTACTATGCAGTAATGTGAAAATGTCCAGTGTTTCTACAGTTGGGCATGGGGGAAATAAGTTGTCTGTCAGATATATGTGTGCTGTTACTGTTCAATGTCTTGAGAATTTTGAATTTTGCCTCATTTCTTTAGAAGGTAAAAGAGAGACAATATGGATTGCCTATGTCAAGCCAGGAGAGAAACATTTAATTGTCACTATGTCCTAGGAAGGTAGGTCTTTACACCACATTTATATGTGAAGGACAAGGCTCAAGGAGGTTGAGTAATTTTTATATTATTACACAGTTAGAAAGTGGAAGATCTAGGATTTGAACCCACATCCATCTGATTCTACTATATAGGTTATCAAGATCAAATTCTTTACAGTGCTTCCTGGAAATATTTATAAGAAACTCTTATAGGGAAAGCAGAAGTATTCTGGGAACATTAATCTGTTCCTCTTTTGGGGCGCCTGGGTGGTGTAGTCGGTTAAGTGTCCGACTTTCACTTAGGTCATGATCTCGTGGTTTGTGGGTTCGAGCCCCGCGTCGGGCTCTGTGCTGACTGCCAGCTCAGAGCCTGCAACCTGTTTCAGTCTGTGACTCCCTCTCTCTCTGACCCTCCCCTGCTCACGCTGTCTCTCTCTCTCTCCTAGAAATAAATAAAACATTAAAAAAAAAAATGTTCCTCTTTTTTCCGCATTTCATGGAGTCTGAGTGGCTCTACTCTGTTTTGTTTGTTTGTTTAATATTTATTTTTGAGAGTGAGTGAGAGCTATTGGGGGCGAGGGAGGAAAAGAGGGAGATGGAGGATCCAAAAGGGTCCAAAGCAGAGTCTATGCTGATAGCAGAGAACCCTGTGTAGGGCTCACACTCATGAGCTCTGAGATCATGTCCTGAACTGTCAGATGCTTAACTGATCGAGCCACCTAGGCTCTCTTACTCCATTTTCCATGTTGTGTGCTTAAGCTCTCTGCTGGGGTCTTGGCCATGTCATCATCACTCTGAAGATAAGGGGGATTTTGCTGTTTAGAGCACCCAGCTTAGCACTTTTTAGAAAACTATTTTTCATTTTACTTTTTTTTAACATTTTAAATTATTTTTGAGAGACAGAGCACAAGCAGGGGAGGGGCAGAAAGGGAGGGAAACACAGAATCGGAAGCAGGCTCCAGGCTCTGAGCTGTCAGTACAGAGCCTGACATGGGACTTGAACTCATGAACAGCGAGATCATGACCTGAGCCGAAGTCAGACTTAACCAGCTGAGCCACCCAGACACCCCAAGAAAACTATTCTTCATTTTAAAGAGAAATACTAGGTGGGGTGTGTCACATTTCATCTGTAAGCAGCCATTAAATACCATTTTTCAAAAGTTCTGTAAAGCAACAGTGAGCTAGCTGTTTAGTAATAGATGAGATCCAGGGCCCACTGATTATTGTATCTGCTGAGTTTTCGGCTGGATGGTTGTGTTGCTCTTCAGTGAAACATCTCTATGTGTGACCTTTCTGAAAGCTGGAGTGTGTGTGTGTGTGTGAGAGAGAGAGAGAGAGACACAGACAGACAGACAGACAGACAAAGACAGAAAGGGAGAAGGAGAGGTAGTCTTGCTCTGTGGACTTTTGATTAGGACTTTTCAAAGTTAATTTATATTGGAATATTATTCAGGCATAAGAAGAAATCTTGCCATTTGCGATAACATAGGTGGTTATTCTGCTAAGTGAAAGTTTCACAGAGAAAGGAAAATATCAGTTTTTCACTTATATGTGGAATCTAGTAAACAACAACAAAATGAACAAACAAAAGCAGAAACAGACGCTTAAATACAGAGAGCAAACGGATGGTTGACAGAGACGGGAGGTGGGGGAATGGGCAAAATGCATGAAGGGAGTGGAAGGTATAGGCTTTCAGCTCTGGAATCAATAAGTCACAAGGGTGAAAAGTACAGCATAGGGGATATGGTCAATGGCATTGTTACAGGGTGGGTGTGGTCCCAGTAGTTACACTTGTGAGCATGTAGCATGACATAAGAATTGTAGTTCTGAATCACTGTGTTGTACACCTGAAACCAATGCAATTGTGTGTCAACTGCACTTCAATGAAAAACAAGGATGAAATGATGTTAAAAAACTCAAGTAAAGCCCTGTAATAAATAAATAAAAGAAAGAATGAAAAAATGCTCTGTTCCTGAAGAATTTGCTGTTATGGAAATCCAAAACAGTGGTGAATATTTTGAGAAACTGACCATTTGCTACCCTAGACTGTAAACAAACCCAGGCAAGCCAAATGTCTTATTAGGAACTCAGTGCTTATCAGTCATGAGGGTTCCTACTGAGCCTATGTAGGCAATAGTAAAGCTGTTCATCACCAAGAGAATCTCAAAATGAAGTAACTTGCTGAACCTCAGAAAAAACAAACATGAACTAGAGATTTTAAAACAGAAATCATGAACCCTACTATTGCACTCCTAAGGTAAAGGAGAAAACAAATCGGAACCTTTCACTTGTATATGATGGCCCACCATTGTTTTCTCAACTCAGTGACTTACTCATTTGTTAGGTAATTATCTATTGTTTGCCTGTTTTGTGCTAGTTAAGGGGTAGGGAAATGATGAATAAACCAACACGTATGTGAGGGAAAAAAAAGTTAGTGCATGTCTGTGAGAGCATTCACTGTGGGCATTCCAAAGCAATTCATTGCAGTTACAGTGGTATAGTAGTCAGTCATTGTTTGTTTGTTTTTACTTTTCCTTTTTAGAGAAGTTTTAGGGTCATGACAAAGTTGAGAAGAAGATACAAAGATTTCCCATAAATTTGCTCCCACACATGCATAGCCGCCCCCATTATCAGCATTGATCAGAATGGTACATTTCTCACTAAGGATGAGCCTACATTGACATGTTATCTCACCCATAGTTCATAGTTTACATCAGGTTCATTCTTGGAATTATACATGCTGTGCGTTTGGACAAATGTGTAATGACATATATTCATCATTATAATATCTTACAGAGTATTTTCACTGTCCTAAAAATCCTCTGTGCTCCTCCTTTTCATTCCTCCTCACTTTCCCAATTCCTAACAATCATTGACCTTTTTATTGTCTCCATAGTTTTGCCTTTTCCAGAAAGTCATATGGTTGGAATCACATAGTATGTAGCCATTTCAGATTTGCTTCTTATACTTGGTAATATATATTTAAGTATTCTCCATGTTTCTTATGGCTTGATAGCTTATTCCTATTAGTGCTGAGTAATATTCCACTGTCTAGGTGTACCACCCACCGCAGTTTATTTATCCATTCACTTAATAAAAAACATCTTAGTTTCTTCCAAATTTGGACAGTTACAAATAAAGCTATTATAAATATCTGTGTTCAGGTCTTTGTATGAGTGTATGTTTTTAACCCCTTTGGGTAAATACTAAAGGGTACAATAGCTGGATCCTGTGGGTGTGTATGTTTAGTTTTGTAAGAAACTGCCGACTGTCTTCCAAAGTGGCTCTAACATTCTGCATTGCCACTGGCAATGCATGAGAGTGCCTTTTGCTCCAAATCTTCATCAGCATTTGGTGTTGTCAAATTCTGGCCTTTGGTGTTAGAATTTTGGCCATTCTAGGGTGTATAGTGGTATGTAATTGTTGTTTTTATTTTCAATTCCCTGATAACATATGATGTGGAACATCTTTTCATATGCTTATTTGCTATCTGTATATTTTCTTTGGTGAGGTGTCTGTTAAGATCTTAGACCCTGACCTATTTTTTAATCAGGTTGTGTGTTAGTGTTGAGTTCTAAGAGTTCTTTGTATATTTTGAATAGCAGTCCTTTTATCAAATGTGTCTTTTGAAACTATTTTCTACCAGTTCATGACTTGTTTTCCCATTCTTTTCACATTATTTTTCACAGGACAAAAATTTTTAATTTTGATGCAGTCCAGCTTATCAATTATTTCTTTCATGGATCATGCCTTTGGTGTTTTATCTAAAAAGTCATCTCTATACCCAAGCTCATCTACATTTTCTCCTATGTTGTCTTCTAGGGGTTTTATTGTTTTGTGTTTTACATTTACGTCTGTGATCCATTCTGAGTTAATTTTTGTGATGTCTATAATATCTGTCTAGATTTAGTCTTTTGTATATGCATATCCAGTTATTCCAACACTATATGTTGATAAGAGTATCTTTCTTCCATTGTATTATCTTGCTCTTTTGTCAAAGATCAGTTGATTATGTTTACATAGGTCTAAATTTCTGAACTCTTTATTCTGTTCCATTGGTGTGTTGGTCTGTTCTTTCACTAATACAATATTGTCTTGATTGTTACAGCTTTATGATAAGTCTTAAAGTTGGGTAGTGTTAGTCCTTCAGTTTCATTCTTCTTCTTCAGTATTTGTGTTGGCTATTCTAGATTTTTAAATGTTTTAAAAATTTATTTCTGAGAGAGAGAGAGAGGCAGCATGAGCAGGGGAGGGTCAGAGAAAAAGGGAGATACAGAATCTGAAACAGGCTCCAGGCTCTGAGCTAGCTGTCAGCACAGAGCCTGACACGGAGCTCAAACCCACAAACCGTTGAGATCATGACCTGAGCTGAAGTTGTACGCTTAACCAACTGAGCCACCCAGGTGCCCCTAGATTTTTTGCATCTTCATATAAACTTTAGAATCATTTTTGTCAAATTCACAAGATAATTTGCTGAGATTTGGATTGCATTGAATATATAGGTCAAGTTAGGAAGAACTGACATCTTGTCAAAAGTGAATCTTTCTGTCCGTGAACTTGGAACAGCTCTCAATATATTTAGTTATTTAATTTCACTTATCAAAGTGTTGTAGTTTCCTTCATATAGATCTTGTACTTATTTTGTTAGATTTATACTAAAGTATTTCATTTTGGAGGATGCTAATGTAAATAAATGGCATTCTATTTTAAATTCAAAATTCCACTTGCTCTTTGCTGGTATATAGGAAAGTAGTTGACTTTTGTATATCAACTTGATATCCTGCAACCTCGCTTATCAGTTCCAAAAGTTGGGGTTTTTATTTTGTCTATTTCATTGTGTTTTCTACATAGATGATTATATGGCCGGCCTGTTTTTCATATCATTAGTTTTTACTTTTTAAAAATTTTTATTATTTTTTTTTTTACAAATAGTTTATTGTCGAGTTGGTTTCCATATAACACCCAGTGCTTATACCCACAAGTTCCCTCCTAGTTTTTACTTTTTAAAGGAGAAATTTTAAGGAAAGGCTACTTTTCTTTTTTCCATTTTTTAGTCTGAGAAATAGAAAATATTTAGGCGAATATGAAAAAATAATATAACTAGCACCCATATCATGTTTGGTCATGTTTATTTCCAGGGTTTTTCCCTCCTAAGGAATGGAACTATACTGGTATAGTTGAAATCTACTTTAACATTGCCTGTGGTCTCATTTCCTTTTCTGTCTTGTCAGAGGCAGTGACCATTCTGGATCTTGTATGTACAGGCTGTTTTCTGAGATCACATCTTTCTCACCTGAATTATACTTCAACCCCTGGTTAATCTGGGTTAATCATATAGTCAATTTTCACATAGAAAATGGATTGAAAGGTCTATGTGGCTGGGGAGAAAATGTACCCATAGGAATGTCCAGGTTTTACCTTATTTTGATCTCCTTAGCCTATAGTCTGTAGTAGACCTTAGGAGTATCTTTGAATCTGGAGTAATCCTGGGAGATCTAACCTGAGAAAGCCCCAAATTGCATGAGGCAGACTCAGAAATTTCTTTTCTCCTGCCTTTTTTGTCACCTGTAACAGCATCTGCTGTACAGTTGATGCCCAGCCCAGCATAGGCGGATATGGCTCTGCTGGCCTACTGACCCCAAGACCATCCTGATCCCTTGGTTCATCTTGAGTCAACAGTGACTCTTTGCAATACTCATCTCAGCTTTTGGGATTTAGCACTGGAGTTACAAGTGCAGTCAGCTTTCTTCCTTGCCCATCAACGTTTATGCTAGAGTATTTTATGAAATGTTATCATCTCAATGAGTATAACTTCACAAGTATTTCCTTTTTTTTTTTTAAATATTTTTATTTATTTCTAGGAGAGAGAGAGAGACAGTGTGAACAGGGGAGGGTCAGAGAGAGAGGGAGATACAGACTCTGAAATAGGCTCCAGGCTCTGAGCTGGCAGTCAGCACAGAGCCCGACTCGGGGCTCAAACCCACGAACCGCGAGATCATGACCTAAGCGAAAGTCGGACGCTTAACTGACTAAGCCACCCAGGTGCCCCTCACAAGTATTTCCTAAACACATGCTAAATGATGAGGTGACAGTCTGCTATGGATATAATACTGAATTCCAGTAACTAATCCTCCACAGTAGATTGAGTGCAATTAATAATAATAACATTCATTGAGTATTTACTATATTCATACTCTGCTTTGAGAGCTTTACATATATTAACTCAATCTTCATAATAACTCTATGGTTTGAAGCCATTATGATTTGCATTTTACTGATTTGATAACAGGGACACAGGGAGAATAAGTAACTTGCCCTGAGTAACATAGCTAATACGTGTGCAACCTGGAAGTCAAATTCCTGCAGCCTGGCTCCTATGTCTTTTCTCTTAAAATCAATTCACTGTATTTTTCCTCTGCAAAGAGACATTTATTTGGTGAGAAATTTCATAACCTCAAAAGTGATCAGGTTGTCAGTTTAAAGATGTCCCTTTTTGCAGAATGCAGAAAGTTATATGCATTCCTGCCTTTATGAGGGTCCAGCCTTCTGATTGGGCCTTGGTGTTTACTTCTGTCATGGGCTTTACCTCTGCTCACCTAATTGAGCTTAGTTCTGGGCTTTAATGAGAACATGGTAGGTATATTTTTAAATAGGCTGGAATAGCCTAATTATTATGATAGCTGTGAAATCTTGTGGAGAAGCAGAACTCACACAAACAGATCTACCAAATTATGTTCTGACTGTGTTTACAACCAGTTGGAATAACTCTGGAGATTCCAAATAACCCTTTAATCGTAGTAAAGTTTAAGTGGCAATAGATAGGAGGAAGAAGGATTCATACCTCCTAGAGATATTGACCATCACAGCATCTGTCGTTAAAAAAAAAAAAGAAAGAAAGAAAGAAAATAAAAACTCCAAATGATCAACAATGAAATTAAAGTAAAATTAAGTTATTTTTTTTTAAATGAGCTTTGTGAAAAATTGCTAGTGGCAGTCCAGTGGGAAAAGCATGGCAAAATTCTGTATTCTTAAAGCCTTTTGCTCAGACATTTCCATAATGTGATTCATAATACATATATATTTTCCATTTGGTTTGTGGAACTGTCAAAGTAACTTATGATCTTTTAGCTACTTCCACAGCCCAGAGGAAGAGTCTGCTAAATGTGAGGAAATGAAAGGAGAAGGAGAGATATTCCGGGAAGGGGTCAGGGATTCATCCATGTGAAACATTCTTGCGTCTCCTAGAACCCATTTGAAAAAATCAGAACATGTCAGTTATTCTTCAGGTTCAAAAAGGCATGTGGCCTTATTAGAGACAGGCAAACTCAACGGGGTGTTCAGTAGAAATAAATAAATAAGCCCCGTGGATATCACACTTTTACCTCCCTGTAGTTTAAGAGACACATGAAAATGTAAGAAGGAAAAAGGCAGTCTTGGATTAGGAAAGAATAAATCATAGTTTAAATAGGTACCTTTTGTCAGCTCAGTGAGAAAGCAGATGTACCAACATATATTTAGGGCATATTTAGTTCCTGGGTTGAGCAAGAGAGAACAGGGATCATTGCATTATGCAAAGGTATAAACACTTCAGCAGCAATATCAGAAACAAGTTACTTTCATTAGTAAAATGTTAGAGATCTATCTTCAAAGAAAAATAAGTAAATATCTTTAGGGGCATTAATGTTCTGTGGAAACTGCACTGAAAAAAAAAATGGCCTTAGGTTGTCAAAACAAAGAAATGGGACGCTTCCCAAGAAAAACAATAGAGTGACGGCAGAGCAATATTGAAACAGGTGAAGAAGAGAACATGGTGTGCTGTGTACAGAAAAATTATTGATGGCACAGAAACTGAGGGAAAGACTGATAAAGAATGAATAGAAAAGTAGCTCATAAGAAATTCAAGCTCACACTGAGGCATAGAGCCAACCTGACTGCAAATTTTGTCAGGTTGCAGCCAGGAGACAGAGAAGGCAGAATGTGTTCTGAAGATGGAATTTTTATCAAAATGTGTTAATTCTGGAAGAAAAAGAGACATGCGTGTGGTAACAGCTGGGACCTTAGCCTCACTCTTGAGACTTCCCTGTATCATCATAATGGCTTTTAGTCTTTGACATTCGGGATAAAAAATGTGATAATAAATAAATTTCCTAGAAGGTATTAAAGATTCCTCCTTTTATTGTGGCTTTTATGTCAGCCGAAGACCTTCTCACAAGTGATGCAGTGAGGATAGTGTGGTCCTGGGCCTGGGGAGGCTGACCCTGGGGAGGGTAGTCACTCTCTCGGGGCTCTGAGAAGGTGGGAAGGAGAGCATGAGGTGGTGTAGGGTCAGACCCACCTGGCTCTGGTGCAGTTGTGCCACCTAGTCCGTCTGTGACTTGACAAGTAAGCTAATGCCTTTAAGCCTCAGTTTCATTTGCAGAATGTGAATAATAACAAGCGTGTACCTGACAGAGTTGTTTTCAGGGTTAACTAGATAATCAGCAGTGCCTAGCATTCTGTGTTTAGTGATGTGCTTGTTGCTTTTTATTTATTTGTCTCACTGGAGCCTCATAATAACATCCCCAAGTTGGTTTTATTATTTCCATGTTTGACAACGTAAGATAACCGAGCTCAGAGAAAATAACTTGTCAAGAGTAACATACATGGTCAGCATTTGAATCCAGTCCTTTCTTGACGCATGTCCTTGTTCACTGTACTCTGAGGCTTAGCATATATAAGAGCAGGCCCTGAAGCATTATGGGGAACTGATAGCAGAGTACAGAGATAGGCTTAGTTCTGGAAGCCCTCTGGTCTAACGGAAGGATGTGGCTGGGTAAGAAACCAGTTCAAATCCATATTGTTATCATTGAGAAGGTTGCATGAAGTCAGTGCAGTGGATAGGGGCTGGGTAGGGCTGGGGGTGTTGTTTGACAGATGAGTAAGTCATCACGTCACTCTATGCCACAACCCTGTAACAAGATCTAGACCCCTCAGAGTGGCTAATAATAGGGACAAACTTAAAATATTTTTCTTTGTCCCTTGATACATGCTGAGCACTGTGTTAAGAGTTTTATTATTTATTGCTTAGAGAATTCTTTTGAGATAAGTGCTGTTATTATCAGCATTTTATGGATGTGGAAACCCATGGTTGTAGGGAGCAGAAGCAGGGTTAGAATGGCATTTGTCTGGCCTCAGAAGCAATCTTGAATCTCCCATAGTGCCTTTCTCTTGGCATTCAGAGATGGATTGGCTTTGAGCCCATTGGTTTATCTTTTTCTCCCAATGCTTTCCTACTAGAAGGATTTACTCAGCCAAGTGGTTGTCCTCACTTCCACTGAACTATATACCTTGGGGTTCTGGTTGCCCTCTTTTTTCTTTGTCATTCCCCTCCACATCTTCTCACTCAGTAATTTCTTCCTGCTTTCAAACACTCTATCTTGAGCACGCAGCTCCGTCTGGTGGTCTTATCCTAAGATCCGTTGCACTTCGTAATGCTTTACTGATTTTGCAATTATCACTTGCTACCATGTTTTGTAACCTTTATTATGTGTGCCCTTTTCAAAAAGATTTTAAAGCCTTTGTGGTATGAGTCTTTTTTCAAAAAGAAATCCCAACAGTGTTTGATACCATATCTTGCACACAGTTTATATTGAGTTTTTGAATATTCTTCAGTTGACTAATTCCAGGAAAAGAATATGCTGCTGGAATGAAATAATTATAATACATTGCCTAGCTTCTGGGAATTAGATAAAGTTGCTTGAATGTGGTAGCAGAGAAAAGTGAATGAGCAAAAGAAAATAGCAGCCAAGAAAAACTGTATCATAATGGAAGGAATAGACTGGAACCACATGGGAATTGATATTCTGGTTTAGAAGAATTAGGTCAGCTGTGCCAAAAATCTTTAAATGTGTAACAAAAAGTGGTAACTAAAGTGACTGGAAAAAATCTGTGTACATTGGTATGGCTGTATAGTAGTGTTCCTTTTTTCCTTTTCTTTTTTGTGTGTCTAAATGGACTCAAAGCATGAGCATTTTTTTAAGTTTATTTATTTAGAGGTGGGGGGAGAGAGGGAGAGAAAGAAGGAGAGAGAGAATCCTACGCAGGCTCCACACTGTTGGCGCACATGACTGGAGCTGAAACCAAGAGTTGGACACTTAGCTGACTAAGCCACCCAGGCATCCCATGAACATTTTTCATATATTGATATTATTTGATTATTGGACTTCTTTCAAATGAGAGGAGGAAATGAAATTAATTTTAGATTTAAAGACTACTACATTTTCTTCTAGTACTTGCTTAAAAGGAGCACTTTGTAAACAATATTTTCTTTTTGTATTCTTTTTCTTTTTGTTGTTCAAAGAACATAAACCTTACTGACTGCTTTGCTATTATGTTGTTAAAAATCTACTTGCTAGACTTTTAGGCTATTATTCAGCCCATTTCTTTTTTGAATTAAATTCTCTTTTAGTAAGAGCTAGAGTTCCCTGACAGAAAACTGCAGAAAATAGGTTTTCATTAATTTGACTTTACTACTCACTAGTGACTCCAAATCCCAATTCTTGACCTTTCTCAAGTATGTAGAATCCACTCCTGTTACATTTAGTGTTAATAATGATGCAGGAGGACCTCTTGTACTTTACTTTGCATAAAGCAGATATTTAAAAACTCATGCTGAGTATTTACAAATTCTAACAAAAATATGAATAAAATGAGGACCTTTCCTTCTTTTTTAGCAAATGCTAAGTGGAGTTCCTCCTTGTGATCCTTCCTGTTTCTATATCCCAAATGAACGAGTACCAAGTTGACCTTTAAGATTTTGGAACCTAAGATTTGTACGTTGTTAGTACCAATTATTGCAGATTTTCCATCCTTTATTCAAATTGGGAGCAACTGAAGGAAGAGCAGGTGAAAACGTTTGTTAGTATCAGGAAATAATTACGTCGTCACAGTGCTAATACTCACCACCCTATACTGCAGGTGGCAATGCAGTCATCCTTTGCTGAGCCTTCTGAGAGATGGCTCTACATGTAGAGGCCGTGATTGCTCGTGGTAAATCTGACTTTTGGGGAAGGAGGAATGGGAGAAAATAATTGATAAACATCTCCAGGTCTCTAGGCATGGGTATTATTTTGATGGAACGTTCAAGCAGATGTGAAAAGATGATTTTGCAAAGCCTCAAGCTTAGAATTTTAAGTGACACGTATTACTGATAAGACATAGCTTAATCCATCTGCCTCCTAAGAAATGTGGTTGTTTTCCACAAAATGCATTTTAAAACCAGCCAGGCTATCTGTGGGAGGTTGTTCTTTGGTAGATCAGAGGAGTAGATGCTGCTTGCGGTGCTTTGATCTGACAGAAAAGCTGCAACACTCACCTTCCTGTGTTTATTTTTATAAGTCTTTCACAGGTGCAATATTTTTAAAGGCTTGACTTTATTAAATGAAAATAAGAGAATTTAGATTCAAATCCATATAGCTGTGCGCTTGCACAGGGCTCCCATTGCCTTGTGTGGCCGACTCCCCATCCGTGGTCCCTACTGGCACATTTGCCATATGTAGTCAGCAGGCTCTTGGTGTAGCCTGTGGATAGTGCTTTTGATTCATGACTGAGGAAACGTTTTAATGAAAAGAGAATATTTATCCATTTAGAAGGGTTCCTGCACTGTGTTAGACACAGCATCGGGTCTAGAGTGTAAATTACACCAGTGCAGGGACTTCATTTTTTTTTTTTTTTTTTTTTAACCTCTGTATCTCCAGTAACTGGCACAGTGTCTAATATTGTTGACTTGCAGGAATATTTGTTGAATGGGTAGAAGAAGACACGGTATATTGCTCAGAGACACACATTGCTCAGAGATAGCACATTCAAATTAGGATAATAGGGCAGGGATTCTTTGCAAAGGGACCTCTTACAGGTGAGGGGAGTAACAGCAGAAGAGCTGTTATCACTCAGAACCTGGAGAGAAAGACCTGCAGGAAAGGTCATTTTGAGATATTTGTTGGAGGCATCAGCCTCTGTCTGTGTGGTGACCTGGCAAAGAGAAAGTTTGGGCAATAAATCTCTTTCTTGCTCTCTCTTTCCTCTTATTCCAGGGCTCCCCATCATGAACTAGATGGTAAGGTAGCTCACTGATGTAGCCCATGAGCCAGCCTTCTGATACTGGGAGAGCTCTCAAATACACAGATTAAATTCCCTGCCACTAAGGAGTTCCCAAGCCATCAGGGAGACAGAGGAGTAAGCAGAGATTTGAACATAGTTAGAATAATAATTAATAATTTTTAATTAGTGAGTAGCCTCAAAAGAACACTATGAGATAGATATTGTGATGAGTTTTACAGATGGAAACTGAGATAATGGAGGGGTCACAGAGCTAGTAAGTAAGGGAGTCGAGATTAGGACCTGGGAAGTTAGTCTCTAGACCCGCTTTACTGGATTGCAAAAGTTAAATAGTGTGGTGTAGAGCCACGCTTTCCATACTCATGTGCAGAGAATTTTCTGGGGATCTTGTTTAAAAATAGTTCCTGATTATCAGAGAACTCTAGATGCTGGCGAGGATGTGGAGAAACGGGCACCCTCCTACACTGTTGGTGGGAATGTCAACTGGTACAGCCCCTCTGGAAAACAGTGTGGAGGTTCCTCAGGAAACTAACACTAGAACTCCCCTATGACCCAGCAATAGCACTGCTAGGAATTTACCCAAGGGATACAGGAGTGCTGATGCATAGGAGCACATGTACCCCAATGTTCATAGCAGCACTCTCCACAATAGCTAAAACATGGAAAGAGCCTAAGTGTCCATCCACGGACGAATGGATCAAGAAGATGTGGTTTATCTATACCATGGAATACTACATGGCAATGAGAAAGAATGAAATCTGGCCATGTGTAGCAACATGGATGGACCTTGAGGGTGTTATGCTGAGCGAAATAAGTCAGGCAGAGAAGGACAAATATCACATGTTTGCACGTATAGGAGGATTAGGAGGAACTTGACGGAGGAACAAGGGGGAGAAGAAGGGCAGAAATGGTGGGGGAAAGGGAGAGAGGCAAACCATGAGAGACTCTTGAATGCTGACAAAAACTGAGGACTGATGGATGTGGGAGGGAGGGGGGATGGGCATGGAGGAGGGCACTTTGGGGATGAGCACTGAGTGTTATGTGGAAAATAATTTGACAATAAACTATTTGTAAAAAAAATTTAAAAAACAAAACAAAAAAAAAATAGTTCCTGATTTAGTTGGCCTGAGATGGTGCCTGAGCATCTGCATTTCTGCAAATGCTGTTGATCTGCTTTGTGTGGTGCGGGATCAAGGGCCTGGATATAGAAAAGTGGAGTCCAGTCTTAAGGATAAGACTAGTTAGCTCAATTCAATCTCTTTGCTTTTCCTTTCCCTGATGTGTGACATGAGTGAGTTGCATGATTTAAGTGCCAGCCAAGCTTACAAATCTTGCACACCCTGATTCAGATGTAGAAGGCCCCTTTCAGCTGTCATCGGTGCAGTTCTTCTGGTCGTGACCAGCTAGGAGGCCTTAGACAGGGGAGCTGGTGTGGGCAGCCTCCTTTTCCCCATGGACCGAGTTCACATGACTGTACTTGAGCTTCTGGACAGACAGGGGCTGCTCTGTGATCAGCTGTTTCCTTCCACGTCTGAGAGGTTTGCCAGCATCTGGTGCTGCTCAGTTTTGCCTCATGGATTCTCATTCCCTGTCACAGCTGATTAGGGGGCTGGATCTAAAAACGGAGCCTGGTACTCATGGCACCACATTGTATCGTTTATATTGTGCTCTGTCATTTCAGCCCAAAACTGTATTGCTCCTGTGAAGAATCCTCTAGCATCTTCATAAGGCTGCTTTTCCTTTTAAAAGGGTCTCTACTATTTGATGTGTAGAAGTTACTGAACTGTGTGGCTTCAGTTTTAAGCAGAGTCCATACTCTGCCTAAAACTCGTAATATGAAAATTATTTTCCTTCGTCAATGCCTGGAGAATGCCACTGCTGCCGTGAGCACCTGCAAGTGGAAAGTGATAAACCCTCACTAGTAAACAGTGAAAACAAATGTCATTGTGTCGGTCCCGTGGGTTCCCATACTTTCCACTTGTGATTTGGGACTCCCATTTCGCTGTAATCCACAGCTGCATACACAACATGCAAAATCTCAGACCTCATGTTTCAGAAAAATCCATCTGGGACCACGATACAGAGCCCTTCTTTTTCCTTTCCTTCCTTTTGCTTGGATCATGCGGTGCTGTAGCACATGCTCAATAAATCACACATCAAATTGTTCCAGATGCAGAGCTCCTGCAACATTATGTGTATGGGTTCCTTGCTGTATGTTGACATTTTGGGTGATTTAATTGCATTTGATGATGCTCTCAGCCTAATCAGGCTGGAGCAGCAGTGTTTTCCCCTGCTCTGCTCAGCAGCACCTCCTGGAAGGTTGTGGAGAAGGATGTTTGCTGTCCTGTTACCATGTTTCCATGATTCGTTATCTCTTAACTGCATCTAGTGCTACTTATAAGTCATGTAGTTATTTGGAAGGGATAATCTTTTACATGCCTGTTTAATTTCTCAGTGTGAGCAAGTCTTTTATAACTGTATAATAATCTCTGTCGTGAGAGCATTGCCTTCCTTGGCTTTCTAATTTTTTCTGGTCTGTTGTCAGGAATATTTTTATCATGTGCTTTTGATACCTAGTGATTATTCCTGTAGTGGTTTGAGACCATCATGTTGGGAAGGCCAGCACTAAATCAGGGATGGGATTTTTGGATTGTTAAAGGATAAGAGGTACAATATTGTGTCAGACATTGTTACAAAGCTTGTGATGAGTACGGAGAGAAGACAGATAGTACTCCAAAAACAATGAACGAGAGGCCAGCGCCGGGGGAACACTGTTGGTCTGTACCTCTGTTTATATGCTTGTTGGCCATGTGCCTTGTCTCCGCTTGAGCTGGCAGAATCAGATGTGGGTGTGAGAGGGCTTTTATTAACAATCAAGGGAGAGCTTCTCTGGGGTTATGTTCAGATGGGGAGGAGATGTGGAATCTCTTACAGAAAGAGTAAATGCTGCAATTAAATGTCCATGCTATCCTTTAAGAGCAGCTTTTGTGTTACTCACTTGTGTCTTACAATAAAGATACCAGTTTCAGCTGATGAGCTGCTTTGAGTCATTGAACAGGCAGAGATGAGGATGGAAACCGGGGATGCGTTTGTGAGATGGGCTGCTTCTGCTTCCCGCTCCTTAACTCTCTGCATCACTGCCCAGGAGCCCACAGTGCAGGGCGCCGCCCTCCCAGGCTTGCAGGATCTGGTGGTGTCCCCGGGGACTTGAGTGTGCGGTTGTTTCCCAGAGCAGTGTTAGGAGAACTAGAACATGGTGGATGTTCTGTAATTCCACTCAGGCCAGATACTTGGCAGCCAGCTCAGTTGTACTGTGGAATCCTGGGCGTAGGCGGGTCTGTATGTAAAGGCTTAGGTCTTAAAAAAATTGAGAATCCAGAATGGAATAATCCTTCGAGCAGGTAGCCTGTTCTTTGGATTCAGATGCAGCACTTCTTTGAAATGTCATTGGTAGAAGGAAAAAAATGAAGTTTCGAATTTGAAGATTTGATTTCAACACTTGGGGGTCTTAAGTGTCATTGTTTCCCCATGGAAGTCAGCTTCTGTGAGGACTTTGAAATGCTATTTATGGAAGATGGAATGCTGTAGCAAATGATAGATTATTGTGAAATAGCAGATCAAATAAATATCTTTCCCAAAATGACAAAAACTTTATTACTGGAGCGTCTTGTCTCTGTAGGGCA
Organism: Hyaena hyaena; assembly: GCF_003009895.1. Classification (NCBI taxonomy): domain Eukaryota; kingdom Metazoa; phylum Chordata; class Mammalia; order Carnivora; family Hyaenidae; genus Hyaena; species Hyaena hyaena. Next base: position 1,125,080 of record NW_024081152.1, on the reverse strand, counting down.
TATAATTAATTATGGACCAAACATAAATAATATATTTTATAGTACTTTTGTCATTCATCTGGGTATAGTGTTTTATAAACATGATTATTCACTGGTAGTCTTTCAGTTCTGCCTTTATTACATGATTCGATAATTCAAAATGAGAAATTACTACATTAAAAACTTGGCAGAGATGTGGCCAAGTGTTATAATGAATTTTAGGTTGTCGTTTGTTAATAAAAAGAAATGTGAACTATATGGCACTTGAGCTCATGGATTTTGGTTCATTTCATATATTCCTTTTGTTTGTTTTACTTTTAAAGTTAAATTTTAGTTAGGTAAAGAATTTCATTAAAATTTGTATAAAGTTTTAAGAATTAATAATGTGATTTCTGTGAATTGAGTGTCTTTCCTCCAGCCCATTCTCATCTCAACCTCCTTAGAGGTAACACTACCCTCAATTTGCGTTTATTTTCCCCTTTGTGTTCTTTATGGTTCTACCATAAATATGTTTGTATTCCTAAATGATAAATCTGTTTAAACTGGGTCATGGGCTATATATTATTTGGCAGCTTGCTCTTTCTTCTCAACATTGTTTCTGAGATTCATTCTTTGTTACTGCTGGTGCCTGGAGTCCACCATTTCCCCAGCCATGTAATATTCTGTGCAGCACTGCATAAACCATCTACTGGCTCTATCACTATTTTTCCAAAATATGGTGGACAGAAACCTGAGTTTCTAATGTTTTCTATCACAAATATAGTGCTTTTGTGAACATTCTTTAAGTGTCTGATGCATATGTACATGGATTTTCCTAGGTTGTATTCATATAAGTGACATTTTTCAGGTCATATGGAATGCATATCTTCATCATTATTAATAGGCCAATTTCCTCCTGAAGCTGATTATAACAATATATACTACATTCAGCAAAGCATATGTAAGCATGGTACTCCATATTTTGGTCAACACTTGATATTGTCAGACTTTAACATCTTGTCAAATTAGTGTGTGTGAAATCTTATCACTATGCTTTAATTTTTCTCATAAATACTAATGGAATTATCCATATTTTCATATTATTATTAGCCACTTGGGATTTTTTTTTCATTCTGGGAAGTGCCTTTTCAAGTCTTGCCAATTTGTTTTCCTATGGGGTAGTTAATGTTAACGCAGTAGGATTTATCAATCTTCCTTTATTGCTTGCACTTTTTACATGAAACCTTCATACTGAAGAAATAGAGAAGAAATCTTTTGCCATTCTGAGGTCATGAAGAGGTTCTCTTACATTGGTTTCTAAACATTTTAAAAACATAGGTTTGACTTTTATAGCAGGCTTTACCCAAGTCGTCTTTACTGAGTTTCTTGGTTTTCATGTAAATGACCAAGTATCTTAGTGTAATTTGTTGAAAAGTCTAGTAATCTACAGTGCCTGAGCTGTCATAAGTGAAATTTCTATATATGTGTATATTTCCAGTTTCTCTTATATTTCTTTGTCTTCCCAATGCCAGTGCTACCTAGTCTTAAATATCGTAGGCTTAAAACAATCCAAATACCTGCCACATAGCTGCTCTGTATTTTTTTAGAGTTGTCTTCCTTAATTTTATTAACTTTTTCTCTTCTCTTAAAATTTTAGAAGTTTTTGGGGCGCCTGGGTGGCTTAGTCGGTTAAGCGTCCGACTTTCGCTTAGGTCATGATCTCGCGGTTCGTGGGTTCGAGCCCCGCGTCGGGCTCTGTGCTGACTGCCAGCTCAGAGCCTGGAGCCTGTTTCAGTCTGTGACTCCCTCTCTCTCTGACCCTCCCCTGCTCATGCTGTCTCTCTCTCTCTCCTAGAAATAAATAAAAATATTTTAAAAAAAGTACGTTAAAAAAAAATTTTAGAAGTTTTTGATAGGAATTATATTGAGACTAAAGATATCATTTTGGGAGAATTGACATCTTAATGAGGTTAAGTTTTCCTATCAACTGGCATATCCAATTATTGAGGTCTTTATTGTGTCTTTACATAATTTTTATAATTTTCTGTGTAAATCTCCGTTCTTCCTAGGCTCCTTATTATTTTTTTATATTCTTATAAAAATACTATTTAAAAATGACATTCACCAACCTTTTGATGCTAGTGTATAGGAATAAAACTGATTTTTTTACATAGATTTTTGTATTTAGCAACATTGCTGAACTCTTATAATAGTTTGTAGAATCTTTTGGGTCTTCTATGTTTATAATCCTATCATATCCAAATTACTTCTTCTTTTCTAATCTTTATAAATTTTACTTACTTCTGTTGTCTTAGGACTCTCTCTCAGAGATGAGAAGGACACCCTTGTCATGTCTTGATCTTTAAAAGACTGTGTTATTGATTATAAGCTTAATTATATTCTGGTCATAGAGTGTGGTCTGTAATATATAAATCTTTCAAGATTGGGATGACTAGGTGGCTCAGTCCTTTGAGCATCTGACTTCGGGTCAGGTCATGATCTCACAGTTCACGAGTTTGAGCCTCACATCGGGCTCTGTGCTGACAACTTGGAGCCCGGGAGCCTTCTTCAGATTCTGTATCTCCCTCTCTCTCTGCCTCTCCCCTGCTCACTCTCCGTCTCTGTCTCTCTCTCAAAAAAAAAAAAAAAAATCTTTCAAGTTTATTTAGACCTAGGTTATGGCCCGTATGTAATTAACATTTAGGAAAGCTTATTTCCTTCATTTGTGTATGGGTGCAAATTATTGGATATTTTATTCTACCAGCTGTCAAAGTATTGTCTGGGGACACTGGGGGTTCCCCCACTACCCTTTTAAGGGGTCCATAAAGTCAAAACTATTCTAATAATAATACTGAAACATTATTTACCTTTTTTCCTTCTTTCTCTCATGAGTTTACAGAAGAATTTTCCAGAGGCTACATGATATATGATGTTGCAACAAAATAAATGGCAGAAGCAGAAATGAAGATACAAGTCATCTATTAAGCCAGATATTAAAGAGTTTTGCAAAAAACGAAAAAACAAAGTCTCTTTATCGCCAATTTTTTTGTGGTTTTAGAAGATGTACTTATGCTAATATGTAATAGGTTTATTGTTATTTTAAATTATGAATCAAGAAATGGTTTCTTAAGTGTTCAGTTTTAATTTCTTGTACAGTGAATATCAACCAAAATAACCTATATAAGCAAAAGGTTTATAGGATTCTCAGTTTTTCAGGAAAGGAAGCCTAACACCAAAGTCTTTGAGAGCTGCTGGTTGATGGGATCATGCTTGTTACTGTGTCATTCAAATCTTTCATATTATTATTGATTTCTCTTTTTTCTTTTGGTCTTTTTGATTTACCAGTTACTGAGAGAAGTATGTTGAAATTTGTCTCATTAATGTGAATTTGTTTATTTCTCTTTGGCGTTGTGTCAGTTTGTTCTGTATGTTTTCAAGCTGTGCTACTGGGGAGAAACAAGTTTAGAAATGCAGTATCTTTTTTTTTTTTTTTAATATTTTTTATTTATTTCTAGGGGAGAGAGAGAGAGAGAGAGAGACAGCATGAGCAGGGGAGGGTCAGAGACAGAGGGAGACACAGAATCCGAAACAGGCTGCAGGCTCTGAGCTGGCAGTCAGCACAGAGCCCGACGCGGGGCTCGAACCCACGAACCGCGAGATCATGACCTAAGCGAAAGTCGGACGCTCAACCGACCAAGCCACCCAGGCGCCCCTAGAAATGCAGTATCTTCTTAATGATATGGATTCTTCATTGTCAGGCAGTAATGATTTTTGTCTTAGAGTATATTATGTCTAAAATTATTATAGGTATTCTGGCTTTCTTTGGGTTAGTGTTACCTGATATTTTTTCTATCTTTTCAAAATTTTAGTCTTTATATTTCAGGAATGACTCTTGTAAACACATTTAAAAATGATTCAATATGTCAGAAAGTATATTCACCCTCTCTTGACATATATCCTATTCTTGTCATGTATTTCATTTCCATCTTTTTTGTTTTTACAAATCTCTACGCACGCATGTGCGTGCACATACACACACCCAACCGTAGTATTTGATATCCGTTTTTTCCCTTCTAAGTGCCCTCAGTCCTTTCCTCTATAATCACTTTTCTGCCTGAAAATTATTTCTTTTTTAAAAAAAATTTTTTTTAATGTTTATTGCTGAGAGAAAGAGTGTAAGAAGGGGAGGGGTAGAGAGAAGGGAGACCCAGAATCCAAAGCAGGCTCCAGGCTCTGAGCTGTCAGCACAGAGCCTGACGTGGGGCTTGAACTCACGAACTGCAAGATCATGACCTGAGCCAAAATCAGACGTCAACTGACGCCCCTTAAAATTATTTCTTAGGAAAATTTCCAGGCGCCCTGAAAATTATTTCTTAGTATTTCCTGAGGTAAATGTCTGTTGGTGGCATACTCTTTTAGTTTTGTGTGTATAAACTATATTTCATTTTAATTTTTAAAAGGTATTTTTAATCTATATGTTCATATATATTTATTCACATATCTAAATATCTGGGTTGACAGTTATTTTTTTCTCAGCACATTGAAGATAATGTTCTCATTCTAGCTTCCATTGTTGGTTTCAAGGGGTCATCAGCCTACTCTGTCACTCCTTGGTGATATAATCTGTATGTTCCTTTTCACTGCTTTTTAAGATTTTTTTCATCTTCTGTCGTCTACATTTTCATCTTGATATTGAGGTGGATTTCTTTTTATTTCTTTTCCCTGCTTCAGATATGTTAAGAGTCTAGAACCTGTGGATTGGTCTTTTAATCTGGAAAATTTGTAGTCATTATCTGTTTAAATATTGCTTCGGCTTCATCTTTTCTTATCTTTCCTTCTGCATCTCCTGTTGAAGTGTTAAATTTTTTGACTCTTCCCCCATTCCCATGAGCCCTGCTTTTGTATTCCTTTTGCTTCTTTATATTGTATTCTGGACAAATAAACCTGGTTTAACTCTACTTCAATTCTTTCATCATTTTGATTTGTTGTGTTTATAAACCTGTCATGGAGTTTAACATTCCAGTCATACTTAAAAACAACAACAACAGTTTTATCGAGGGGCACCTGGGTGACTCAGTAGGTTAAGCATCCAACTCTTGATTTAGGCTCAAGTCATAATCTTACGGTTTGTGAAATGGAGCCCTGCATTGGGCTGTGCTGACAGCATGCAGCCTACTTGGGATTCTCTCTCACCTTCTCTCTCTGCCCCTCTCCTATGTGCACACACTCTCTCTCTCAAAATAAAATAAACATTAAAAAAAAAACAAAAATAAAAACAGTTTATTGAGGTATAATTGACACACAGAGGTACATATTTAATGTCTACAACTCAATGAGATTGGGAATAAATGTATTCCTGTGAAGCTAGTAGGTCTTAGCTATAAACATAGCTTATAGGTCAAAGCTATAAACATAGCCCTCACCTCCCAAAGTTTCCTCTTGCCCTTTTATCATCATCATCCTCATTTTAATGGCAAAATCTCTTGACATTAGATCTACCTTCTTTGCAAGTATTAAGTATACAATACAGTATAAGTTATATGTTTATTTCTAAAAGTTTGTTTTTTTATTCAAATCTTCAAAGTATTTTTTTATATTCTTTTTCTTCTTTGTATATTTACAGATTCTTTAGACATTACAGCGCAAGAAAAGAAATAGTGAAGAACACACATATTGGGCCATCTGGCACCATATTTAATTGGGGGAAACTCCCAGAAACAGGAGTCCATGCAGATATGCTCACCCCCCTGTGCTCATTGTTTTATGGGATGTGTTCAGGGATCTAGCATGGCGGGTTGTAAGACACCAGGAGAGAGTATACGTCCAGGGCTCTGGGATGTTTAAACTGCAAGACTGAGGTAATAACACTCCTCCCCTAACAACATAAATGAATGGAGTTCAAGCCTTTGGGTAGTAGCGTTATGACACAGCAAAATCTTGCCCCCAGTCCCTGTTCTGCCACCTCAGTATTCATGGTCAGGGAAACACCGGCCCCTCTTTTCAGCGTTGTCAGGATTCTCATGTCCAGGTGTTGTGATTGCAGTTCAGTATCAGACCATTGCCTTGATTTTTTGCCTCATATGCTATGGGGATTGGTTCTGGAAAGGACTCAGCTGTAAAAGGATCCCATGGAGCTTTCTTTGCAGAAAGCCAGCCTTCCAGGAATCAGTTTAGACAAGGTGATTCTTATTAGTTAGTCACTTTAACATACTAACTGCATATCATTCTTCCTAAGATAAACATTTCCCCCCACACTTTGGGATCACTGAAGCTTGGAATACAGCTGACATTCTCTTTTTATTTTTGTTAAATAAAGTAAGGGTTCATTTTAAAATTGATGGCATTTACGTTTGATAAAATGCAGGAGTTTATACTCTCTTACAGATAATTCCAATTTATGAAGTCTTTTTGAATTCAATTTTGATACTGGCCTCCCCAGTTTTTTCTGCAGGCTCTCTCATGGTCCTTTGTTTACTTGTATATCTTTTGAAGATTACCTCAGAGCTCATATTTCTTGAAACTTTTTCTGTGTGAATACTTGGATGTCTGGGTTGCATAATCTGCATTTGCTTTATTTTCCTGGGGGACAGTGTAAAACCCAAGAGTACTTTAAACTTTAACTTGAAGTTTTTTGGAGAATATGGTGGTATTCATTCAAGCTGTAAAACCTTACACTGGTCACTTTGTTATTATAAATCCTGAAGGAAGAATTTCTTCCCTCTATTTAAGGCCAATGTTTAGGTCAGTTAAATTTCCTCGCAGTGCCCTTAGAATGAGAACATAACCATTTAGAATCCCAGCTTATGCAGGAGAGAGTCTCTCATTGACTTCCATTTTAGGGTGGTCACAGGATCTTTTTCTTTTATTCTCTGGTGTCTACAAGGTCACCTGCCAAATATTTTTCTAGTCCTCTGTCCTTTTTGGTGACTTGCATTCACTTGATATTTCATCTCTGAGAAGGTCTTATTGGCAAACTGAATTTAAAAAATTATTTTATGTGGCAATTTTGTTGGGAGGATCTAGCTGCCTGCCACACTTTCTGAACAAGAAATTCACCTTTCTAACTACAAATACAGTGTGGCCTGACCGCTGTGCTGCTTTTTGTGACAGGTTAGTGGCTTTTGAACCCAAGTTGCATTTTTTAAAATGTTTATTTATTTATTTTGAGAGAGAAAGAGAGACAAAGCATAAGGGTTGGGAGAGGCACACACAGAATCCGAAGCATGCTCCCGGCTCCGAATTGTCATCACAGAGCCCAACTCGGGGCCTGAATTCACAGACACGAGATCATGACCTGAGCCGAAGTCAGAAGCTTAACCAACTGAGCCACCCAGGCTCCCCCTCAGTTGCATATTTTAAGGAACACTCTCCACATGGAGGTCTCCTCTACAATCTGAAATGAATGTGCACCACACGCTCTGCTTGTTCACAGGAATTTCAGGGTCACATCTGTCTTCTTACCATTGAACACATCCCTTATTTCTGGACCGACCTTTGTGCAGGTTGTTAAATGGTCATGGTGGTGTGAAGCTACCTAGGCCACACAGAGTAAACGTCTCCATCAGTGAAACATTTTTATTTTTGGAATAAGATAAACTGTCCAATCAAGTTATCGTCTACTTTCCCCTAGGAAATACTATTTTTTGAAAAATTAATTTCAGCCTATGTGTACATATTTTTGCTTAAGAATGACAACTTGACCAATACAGTATACAAGGTAAGACAAAATTCTGTGGTAAAAATGGGATAAAAATTTGAGTACAGGAAGAAAAATGAATTGCAAAACTTCTTGCTGTTAAGAAGAGCCTGTTTGGGGACTTTTCAGTTTTTGAGGATATAGTTCATTTATCATATAATTCCACTTTTAATTTTTAATTGTCCTTTCTTTAAGCATTCATGTTTATTTATTTTTGAGTAAAGTCCGTATGGAGGGTATACATGGCTCTGACTGGCAGGCGGCTCCCTTTTTCCCAAGCAGCACATCATAGCCATTCTAGAACTTAGTCTTTTGTACTTTATTTCAATAGCTTATACTCATGAAGTTTAATCAAATACAAATGAATAATAAAAGCCATTGAAGGTATTCTGCAGAAAGACAGACTAGTTTTTATTCAACAGGATTTATATTAACACTGATAATGCCTAATTAAAATACTAGGTAACATTTATAAACAGATACAAACATTTATCGAGTGTTTATTGTGTGTCACATTGTTCTAAGCAAGGTAGTACTGTGTTCCCTCATTTGATCTTTTCAACAACTATACAACTACACTGAATAAGTACTGTTATGCTTTTCATTTTCTGGATAAAGAAACTGGGGGACTTGTTAAGGTTGCATAGTCACTAAGTGACAGAACCATGATTTGAAGTGATTTAGGCCAGCTCAAAACTGCTACCAGCCATTATGGTAAGCTTTTCTTGTAGCATAGTATAAGGAATCAAATTGTGGTTTTAAATGTAAAATCATCATTTTTTTTCTGTGTTATATGCCCTATAAATGGAAGTTACTGTAAAGATTAAGTGCAAATTGAGCTTTTCTCCCAGTTTCTGGGACTCTCACTATCCTGAAGCTTAGCCTTGGTTTTTACTATTTTCTCCCCTCAGTCTTGCTGACGGTACTTATCTATGGGGTACTTCTTTTCATTCCTTCTATATTTATTAAGCATATTTTAATTTTGAGCCATTTTTAGGAATGAAAAAGAAAATTCATAAGGAACATAGTTTTTGTAACAGATGGAATCCTGATCCTTCCTATTCTGATGCTCAGTCTTATGTTTTACTCACATTATTTTTTTTCTCCTCAGTTTTACTGACTTCATTTACTTCCCTCTTGGGTGCTCATTTTTATTTCTTCTAGATTTATGAATGTATGTTTTAATAACTTTTGAACGTATCAGTAGGAATGAAATAGCAAATTGATAAGGAACATAGCTAATATAAGAGAAGATACAATTTTTTTTATTTAAAAATGTTTTGAATAGCTGAATGTATTCAGAAGTCACTATGAGAGATATAGAAAGACATTCGGTGAAAAATGAGCCTCCTTTTGACCCTCTTTTACCCATGTCCCTTGATAGAAGTTGACCACTGTTACCATGTTACTGGGTTGTGGGAAAGAGATTTATGTGTTCATCAATTTGGTCATAGTATGTTTCTTAGACTTAGTTTCTTTAAAATGATTGGTCTTACCTGTTTTGTTTCAGCATTTTATTTTTTAAATGTTCATTTATTTATTTTGAGAGAGAAAGAGAGAAAGGGGGAGGGGCAGAGAGAGAGAGGAAGTCCCAAGCAGGCTCCTCACTGTCGTTGCAGAGCCCGACATGGGGCTCAGTCTCATGAACCATGATCATGGGCTGAGCCAAAATCAAGAGTCAGAGTTTCAACCAACTGAGCAACTCAGGTGCCCCTGTTTCAGCACTTTAATGATGATAGTCTGCTGCCTTGTATTTTCCTTTGTTTTTAACAACAGGTCATTAGATATTATATTATTATTCCTCTGTATTTAATGTGCTTTTTCCTTCAGATTCAGTTTTCTTTGCATTTATACTGTATCAGGTTTAGTCACTTTTTTGAATTGTAAATTTATGCCTTTCACAAAACTGGGGAATATTTGGGTCATTATTTCTTTAAATACTTTTTTCTGTTCTTTTCACTCCTCCCTTTGGGACTTCAATGACACGTATGTTAGAATGTTTGATGATGTTCCATATTGTCATTGAGATATTGTTCATTTTTTATTGTTGTTTCTTTATATTAGATCAGTTTTCTTGAGCTGTCTTCCAAGTTAACTTTCTCCAATATGCTGTTAAGCTCATTTAGTGAATTTTCATTTTAGACATATTTTTTAGTTGTAGAATTTCCATTTAGTACTTTTATTTTTTTATTTTGTTTTTATTAAGGTTTTATTTTGTAAGTAATCTCTACATCCGACGTGGGGCTTGAACCCACAACCCTGAGATCTAGAGTTGCATGCTCCACTGACTGAGCCAGCCAGGTGCTTGCTAAGTCCTCCACTTAGTACTTTTATTTTTATTTTATTTTATTTTATTTTATTTTTTTACAAATAGTTTATTGTCAAGTTGGTTTCCATATAACACCCAGTGCTCATCCCCATACACTTAGTACTTTTAAATATGGTTTTTATTTTATGCTGAGACTTACTATTTGTTCATTCACTATGAACATATTTTCTTAACATAGTCATAATAACTACTTTTAAATTCTTGTCTCCTAATAACAATTGGGTATCCATAGATTGTCTTTTCTATTGGACTTGGGTCGCATTTCCCTGTTCTTCACATGTCTAGTGATTTTGAGTGGTTTCCTGGATATTGTTAATGATATGTTATACAGATTCAAGATTCTTTTCTATTCTTCTGAAGAGTGTTGATTTTTCATTTTAGTCGGCAGTTAACTTGGCTAAATTCAGACTTCTAAACTGTCTCTCCCAGAATGAGGTGGCGAAATCTCTGTTTCAATCTCATGGGACAGTCCTCCGTGGCTTTTTTTTCTTTATGGGATTTTCCCTCACTTTGTGGCTACCATGGTTGTCCTGGGCTCTGCCTTTCAGCTCTCTAAGCAGTAGGACTAGGGGTTTTTCTGGGTGTTAGCTGCCCTACTGAGTGGAGATGACTTTGCCTTCCCCTCAGAAGAAAAGCCAAAAAAAACCAGGAAAAAACATAAAACATGAAAAGTGGTGCTGTTCCCTTTTTCAGAGATTTCCTTCTCATTTCTGCCTGCTTTTAATCACTTTTCCAGTGCTTTTGCTAGTTATTTTTTATGTTTTGTACAAAGTTTAACATACAAGGGATGGTCTAATAAAAGATCCTCCACCGTTGTTAAAAAGAGAACCTTCCTTTACTTGTTTTGACATTTTAACTTAGAACCTGCGTAGTAACTAGGAAAACCGTATTTGAGTGTTTTAATGTATTGTAAGTGATCTGCATTGTGGTATAGAGTAGTGTGTGTGTGTGTGTGTGTGTGTGTGTGTAAGTCCCTGTCATTGCTTAATCATAAATCACTTGCAAGCTCAACATACAAATTGCCTAAATGAAGAGTAACCTTTGGGCCATTAGTTTATAACGAAGTGCACATCCTTCCATTTGTGGAGGGAGTTGCAGATCCCAATATGACAAAACTTTAAGAATCTCGTAATAATTACTAAAGGATTATGATCAAGTTGCACGTGAGTGGTATAGGATAGTACTTCTTCATATCTAATAGAAAGCACTTAAACAAAAGAATTTAATTGTTAAGCTCTCTTCAAACCTTTAGAAATTGTTAAATTTCGTTTTTGTTCAGGAACACAGTTCTGTTAAGCTTTGTACATAAATAAAGCTGTTCCTATTGGTAAATCTGGAGGAAAGATACATTTCAATGAAGTGAACATTGGTAAACTAAGGCTAAGCCACTCTGGGTGAGTTCCATGGGCCCCATTCAATTCAGACCTGGTAGATGTCAAGCCTTTCTAAGAAAATTCCTTAGTGCAAGGAGATGGTGCTTGAAAATTTTCCCTCATCTAGGACAGTACTCTAAACATTTTGTTCCGTATACCCTCTGAATTAATTTTTAAAAACCACGGATTCCCTCCGCATTTAGGTTAGCATCTAAAATTGTTCATGGTAAGTTTTCAGTACTTACAAAGCCATAATTTCTCATGTATTATATATGTTGAGAACTTAAAATAAAATTGTTATATCCCTACTTTAAATGTGTCCAGTGGAATATAAATACTAAAAGTACTTTGTTACTTACTGTAATACATTTTTTAAGTACATCGTTAAGCTTCTCTTTTATCATTTGGAATTTTACATTTTTCTTTTCCACTTTGAACTCCTATTTCCATTACATTTGGCTTTTGGAATCTCATTGTCATGTAATACAGTTTTATGGGGTTTTTAAATCTCCCTATCATATTTCTTTGCAATAAAAATCCACAAATTAACATGATTTTTAAATCTCAGTGTCCTTAGGGTTTAAGTGTTAAAATTACTTCTGGATTAGTTATGAATGTAATCATTACTAATTCACAAATATCAAAATAGTATTTATTTGAAATAATGTATTGGAGCTGCATAGACTCAAGCTTGAAAGTCTTGGATTCAAATTCTAACTGTAACACTTGTTGCTGTCTAGCTTCACTTGCCTTATCTGTAAAATGAGCATTAAGAATGATATTCACCTAACATGAATGTTATGAAGGTTAAGTGCATTAATAGATGTAGAGTGCTTAGGATCATTTCTAGCCCATAAAAAATATGACAAGAAGTGTTAGCTTGAGTATTCTGTTCACACTTAATAAAAATGAAAAGTCAGTTGTTATTAGAAATGCATCTTAATGAGATGGAGGTATCTTCTAAATATTTTTATAGTTAATTTTCTTATTAAATGATATGTTTGTTGATGGCATGAATATGGGTTCAACATCACAGCTTTCTCAATTTTTCATTTATATGCTTAGAATAAAACTTTTTTATACAGTTGTGTAGAAGAGAACGAAAGGGGTCTTTCTATAACAGAACTTCTCATTTCTTTGACTCCTTTTGTATGGTGTGCCAAAAAATCACTTACTGATCTTTCATCAAATACCATTTTAAATGGTCTTTCAGTGAATAACGCCATTAGCTCCAGCTTCAATTTTGTTGAAAGCATTCAATTGGAAACCACCTCACTTGCAAAGTGATTTTTCTCCAGTCTTTGTAGTCATTTTCTTTGTAACACCAGTACCAGCATTTCTAATAACACTTTTGTTGGGTGTCCAGAGAGGATTTAGCATCCAGATCATGCACTACTACAAAACAGGATGGGTAAGAGATATCATTTCTTTTACAGAGAGATAGTCAGGACTAGTATGAAAGGGAAGGTGGAAACAGAGAACTAGAAGTGCCAATCTAGACTGTACTCCTTCTGAAGCAAATTGGTACTGGCCGTGTGTGTGTGTGTGTGTGTGTGTGTGTGTGTGAGCGCGCGCGTGCGCACGTGTGCACGTGCGCGCACTCTAGCGCTTGTACCCAGTTGAAAGATCATGGCTCTTGTGGCCGTCCCTTTCCTCTGGGCAGGATGAACCAGGAACACATCATGCCCAGCGTCCGCCAGCCTGTTTTCTCATCTGGACTTTGTTGGGATGTGAGTGTGGGAGAGAGCAGCTCAGTTCTGTGCTTCTTAAACTGCTCTCCATAGCCACAGGAGACCCCAGACCCTTTTAGGGTGTCCGTGAGGCCAAAATTATTTGCTTTTACTGTGTTGATATGTACACTGACAGTGCAGACAGTGGTGAGTAAAATAATTGGCCCCCTATCACAAATCCAGACAGTGATACCATACTATGCTAGTAGTCATTGTATATATTGCTGCACACTTGGAGTTTAAAAAAAAAAAAAATTCCATTTTCACTTATGAATGTCCTTGATGAAACAGTAAAAATTATGTTTGTTTTAAACCCCAACAATTGAGTATATCTCTTTTTCATATATACTCATATGATATATATTCATGTGATAAAATTGGCAGTGTGCACAAAACAATTCTGCTGCATGCCAGAGAATGATGCTTGAGAAGAAGTGTTTGTACGGTTGAATGGTGAGCTGTACTGGCCACTTTTTTTTCCTTCTTTATGAAACATCATTTTTAGTCGAAGCATTTATTAAACTATGATTACTCAGACTTGGGTTTTAAATAGGGATTTTTTTCTCCCCAAGTGAGTAATAAGGCCAATACTACAAGGAAAACAACCAATGGTATTTATTACTAACACTAAAATCCAAGTTTACCAGCAGAAATTAGAATTTTGGAAAACTTTTACCTGCCATTGTGAGTTTGACAAACTTTTCATACCAAAAGACTTCTAATGAGATTGGTAGTGATGTTAGCAAAAAGAATTTTCAAAATACTATATCATGAAATCTGTAAACATTTTGAATATTTGTATAATTCAGTGACCTAATATTTTCCAAATGATTAATGCATGATTTTACAAAATAATGCATGGATGTAATAGCCCAGGTTCTCCAGAATCCTGAACAAACAGGATATATATAGAGAGAGAAGATGGGGGAGGGAGAGGGGGAGTGAGAGATGAATTTTAAAGAAGTGCCTCATGGCAGTTGTGAGGGCTGATTAGTCTGAGATCTGCAGTGCAGTCTGACAAGCTGGAAATTAAGGAAAAGTTGATGCTGTAGTTCTTAGGACAAAGGCTAAAAACCCAGGAAGAATTTCCATGTTGCAATCTGGAAACAGAATTCCCTTTTTCTCTGGAGATCTCGGTCTGTTTCTCATAAGGCCTTTGACTGATTGGAGGAGGCCCACCATGTTATGGAGGATAATCATCTTTACTCAGTGTCTGTGGATTTAAATATTAACCACACCTACAAAACACCCTCACAGCAACATCTACACTGGTGTTTGACCAAATTAACTGGAGACCATAGCCTGGCCAAGTTGATACATAAAATTAACCTTCACAGTGGGTAAAAGATTTATTCACAGTTCAAAATAGACCAGTGGATTCCATGTTACAGCTAAGATTTAAGAAACTACCACTTGTTGAATGATGTAATATCAAAAATGGATATTCATAATTACCTTAAAAAGCTTTTTAAAGTACTTCCCCTTTTCCCAACTACATCTGAGCAAGTACAGATTTTCTTTTACCAAACTTTTACCAAAACAGCATATAGTAACAGACTGAATGTGGAGGGAAATATAAGAATTTAGTTTCTATTCTCTTCTCTTGAGTCAGATATTTAAAGAGATCTGCAAAAATATTTATTTAAATTATGCTCCTTTTCCATTTTTTTTTTGTTTCGGAAAATGTAGATTTCTAAAGGTAAAATATGGTAATAGGAAATGGATTTATTACTGATATACTGAATTAAAAATTAATTTTTTGTTTCTCTTAGATATAACACACATACAGTGCTTTGGTTTCTTCAGTAATTAAAACATTTTTTAAATGTTTATTTATTCTTGAGAGAGAGAGACACAGAGCATGAGCTGAGGGTGGGGGGGGCAGAGAGAGAGGGAGACACAGAATCTGAAGCTGGCTCCAGGCTCTGAGCTGTCAGCACAGAACAGAGCCTGACGTGGGGCTCAAACTCACAGACCACGAGATCATGACCTGAGCCGAAGTCGGACACTTAACCGACTGAGCCACCCAGGTGCCCCTCTTCAGTATTTTTTTAATGAAATGAGTCTTTAGGCAAGAAAATTGTTTGAGAGTTGTTACTTTAGTAAAAAGGAGGTGATAGCTTGGGAAGTGGCAATAGCTTGCAAAGACAGCACGTGTTGGGAGTTAAATTTCTTCTTGCGATGTTAACCTGCCTGAGTACCTGGGTGCTGTAATGGGGTTCTTCACATAAAAACAGCTTCCACATCCCACAGTGCCATTGGCAGTGGCTCCCTCTGATGTAAGATGAACAGTGTGAAATGAGCAGGTTGGTGAATTGAGGGGTTCTCTGTTACCTAGGTTTTGTTAGAGGGGGAGTCCCTGTCATGGTGGACAGTAGTGACCTCTCATGAAAAGTATTTGAAACACGAGTTGGCCGAAACAGGGCTGCTTTCTAAAGTGGCTCTGAGACCACTTAGCCAGAGTGGGTGCAGAATCCCAGAAGCTCCGTGAGGTCCTGCCTCTGGCTTTCAAATCCCTGAATATCTCCCTCATCGACTCCCACTGTTCCATCCTTCTCGCTTCATTATGGCAATGTCAGGAATGCCCTGCCTCTTGTAGTTTACAGCTTGAGTTCACCCAGTGACACCAATGTCCTAGTTCAATGTCCTTAAGTTTTGCTATTAGAACACAGCGGTTAATATCGACAGTATCAGTGTGTTTAAGGGGACAGGAAAGCCCCGTGCTGAATGCACATGTTTTACTCATAGAGACCCATTCCCCGTTAATAATCCTTTATATTCTTCCTTTCCAAATCATCATATAAAACTAGTTCCTGTGTAAATGCTTTCCCTTCTTACCTTGAAAAATATTTAACTTTTATATGCCCTTTTCCAAATACGGTCTTCTAAGGGTTCAGACCGGCTTGGCCACAGACGTGTGAGGTCCAGGTGGGTGGCACACACAGTCAGCACCATCTCGTTCCGGAGGCATCCCTGAGGCAGGAGTGCGGTTCCAGGGCTGCAGAGGAAGAGCAGCCCACAGACTAATTGGCATGCGGGGGGAGCCTGAGCGGCCAGATGACTTACAAGGGATCCGCTGTGTCCTGACAGCTCTGAAGACCTTCTGCAGACCCGGGCAAGGTGGCGCAGGCTGTGTTTGGAGTAGCTCAGACAGGAAGCCAGTTAGCAGCTTGGCAGCTGCTTGACTGAAGAGTGTTGTTCGGTAGAAATGAAAGAAACAAATGAGAAAGAAACAGCAAGAGTATCCAAATGTTGTTTGTTTGAGAAGAGCTAGAGAGAGGGACACATTGTGCTGTGGTATCGGGACACCCCTCCCGGGCTGCCCACATCCCTTCCCAGTCTCTTCTGCTGAGTGTAACTGACGCACGGTGTTATTAGTTTCAGGTGTGCGACATGATGATGCGACAAATGCGTACATTATGCTCTGCTCACTGTCAGTTCTTCTCTTGGTGACATTTCAAGGTGCTTGGCCCTCATGCTGGCGACTGTCTCTCGGACGCATTTTCTTTTCTGTCATGACAGGGAGACGGATTTTGCACCGGTAGGAGCACTTCATGCTTTCCAGCGTGTGTTCTCTCCTCACTCTCATTAGCTACTGCAGCAACATCAAGAAACCTATCTCGCAGGCTGGTTTCCAAGTAAAGAAGTCTTAAAATACCAAAAGCATTTTAAAAACCTGTGAATATAAAGGCATCGTAAACATTTTAAACACACTTTGGAAGGCAGATGTGTATCTGGAAAAGTGTTGTGCAGTTGTGACTGGCTCCATCACTGTCTGGCATTTAAATTCCACAAAGGAAATACAGGCAGATTGCTGGAGTCCTGCTCCCGCCGGGTCCAGGGGTCCCTGAAGGATGGACGGTGTCGGCATTGGAGAGATGAGAGAGGCGCGAGATTCTTTCTGGTCACCAGCCCGGCAGCTCCGCACTGTCTGAGACTCAACTTTATTTTATGATTTAGTGTTTGGGGGAGGGCACAGGAGTGGCATTCAGTTGATAAATCCTTTTATCTGTAAAGACTTTCTAGAACATTGATATGCAAAAGAATGGGGAACAGCCCAGAGGTGGCATTAGCATAGTATAGGCAAAAGTTAAGTTCATCACTTAATGGGAGGTATTAAGAAAACCAGATCTTTCAGGAAGGCATTGTTGCTCCCATAACCATAAAAGAAGAAGTTCCTACAGTAAGTTCCTTCACAAAGTGCAATCAGCATATCAAAGCCAGAATGGGTCACTCCTAATACCAATTAACAAGGTGACTTGGGGTGTCGGTACTCAAGCAGATATAATTGGGTGGGGGTGGATATCAGGATCACCATCCCACGGTAAGAGTCTGTGCAACTTAATCTTAACCTCAAGATGTTTTCTCAACCTATGAGTTCAGAAAACGGCTCCCAACAGCAGAGAAAGGTTAGGAACACGCAAGGAAGTGTGGAGACTTGTTATGATTTTCTTTTCCATTTTTTTCTCTTTTGAAAATCTGTGGCATTTTTCATTCACAAATTTTTTCTTGAATGCATGTGTATTTTAAAAAGTAGAACATTGAAATACATTGTTCTGTGTCTAATGGGGAAATGTATCTGTGTCTAATGGGGAAATATGTTTTCCTTCTTCTTTTTCTTTTTTTTTTTTTTTTCCTTTTTACTCTCTTGCCTACATTGTTTTCTTTCTTAAGATGCCAGGCATTGCACTAGAGCCCTTTTAAATGGATTCTAGATTTTTGTGTGGGCTTGTGTTGTATGTGTTTCTAACACAGAAAATATCTCATCTTTAGAATGTATTGATTGCACAAACCCAAGTTTTCCCAGATATCTACCAGTGTGGGTATGCTGGGGCTCCGTTTGGAAATGTGCAGTGGAGTCTTGTCTTCGGCAGATATTATGAGTAAAATACCATGCAGTACTTGTTCTGGGGTCCAGGGGATACAGAGCGCCCCCTTACAACTATATGTAATGTTGGTTTGTTCTCACATTTGCAGAGGGGCCCTGTGATTAGGAGCTGCCTTTGATGGCTTTGAGTGATCTCTGAAATGGCTTCCAACCAAATTGTTTGTTCCCATGATTGTGAGTTTCTTAATTATAACTAGATTTTCTCAGTGCCTTTCACATGCATTTACTCAGTAAATAAAGTACATTAAGTTTTTGGTAGCTTTCTTCACCTTAATTTCTCATTCCTTAGTTATATTCATTCATTCACTCATTTATTCTTTAAGTCCTTAATGTGCAGACACTGTGTTAAGTCTTGTCCCATCAGAGGGAATGATGTCACCTCATTTTATAGCCATTATGCAATCATAGGCCTTTCCATTTTAACCACTATCACGCTTTGTGATTGTATATTTGTGTGATGTCTCTGTGATGTCTCTCAGACTGAAAACCACAGGAGGTCAGGCTCTGTGTCTCTTTTCCTCTCTGACATGTCCCACAGTGCTGGGCACATTGCCTGACAGACAGAAGGATCTGGGGCAATATTTGCTGAAAAAGACATTTGTGTGTCTCCTCAGAGTGCCCAGTGTCTTAACAGGAGTCAATTTCATATCTGTTGGGAATAACTAATGTCCAGCTTTTTGAGTGCTTGGCCGAGTTTTGTGTGCTGTGGAGACAGAAACAAAAAATACCGTGTGATTCCCAGTCTCAAAGAGCTTGTAATGCAGTCGAGGAGGAGAGAGGGCCATACTAACACGTATGTTTCTAAGTGCTACGGGAGATTAAAAATAGGGAGGGGGTGGGCAGCAGACAGGAAGGTTCTTCAGTGGAGGTGAGACTAGGGATGGACCTAGGGGATGGGAGAATTGCAGAGGGAACACTTCAGGGTGCACTGAAGATCAGGATCCATAAGAAAGGTGGGGACAGCTACATGGTGCAGAGGCCAGCCCAGGGGTCACCTCAGAGTCTGCCGCTCGCTGTCTCTTAGATACAGTGCTGTCTTCCATCACCTCTCTTAAAATCAGGGCTTAGGTGAAGAAGGGTTCCTGGCAATTAGTGTTAGGGAGGCTGGTATTGAAAGAGAAAGGGAAGTGCTGGGAGTAACTTGAATGTTTAGCTCTTTGAACCCCAGCCTTTATAGCACAGGATGCCTGGGGGCTGGAGGCCAGAGGAGAGCGACATGGTGTGTGTGTGTGTGTGTGTGTGTGTGTGTGTGCGCGCGCGCGCGCACGTGCCAGATTTTAAAATAAATTGCACATAGTAGCAAAGAGAGCCCTATTCTCAAAGGAAATGCATATTATATGGCAACGAAGCTACACCTGTGATTCAGGGATGTTATGAGGACCAAAATGGTAGAAGTGGTTTAAGAATGGGTATCACCATCCCTTCTGCAGGGGTTAGGGTGGGTTGTACCCAAGGAGGACCCTGAACCATGGTTTAAAACCAAGGCCATTCCCAACATATTCCCGAGCTGCTTCTCAATATCCAGAAAACAAAGAATGAATCTTTGGGGAGTTCATCTTCCTCAGAGTAAATTTGTTGGCTAGTGGGTCTGTGTGTCCCCAGAGGACCCAAGGCCTCCAGGCTGAACCACTTCTCTTCTTGAGGGTTTGAATACCGTTTCCTTCTGCTATCACACTAACTCCCATGTTTTCCACATGCAATGTAAGATATTTTTTCACTGGCTGTGTTCAGTCCTCTCCACTGCTCCTCTCTTTCTGCCAGCTGATTCTGGAGACACAAACGTACACACATGTGTCTTCATTAACAAAATGATGCTGTAGAAGGAAAAATTTCAGTAGAAAAACTAAAGTTTACCAGAAATACCTGCGTTGAATGTCATCAACAGAATTAATAGTTAACTCCAGGGAACTGGTTCTGACCATACAGTAGGAAATGAAATTATTTTTATGGATGCCTGTTCCCAAGTGGCTTAAGATTCTTGGAGCCAGTGTTCCACATGATAGCATCCGCTCCAAACCCTGTTAAAAGTACCTTTAGAATCACCTCTTTACATCCCACATTTCAATGAGGAAGCCAAAATGTAGCTAGAAGTAATTACCTTAGACTAAATCTTGTGCTAATGGTGCTACCTCATTAGCATTGTGGCTCATTCAGAAGCCAAGATCTACTTTTCATTACTTTAGAACACAGATAAAATAAGTGTGCAGTGGTAGGGTATGGTTCTGAAATGTAACTCCTTTATGTTTCAATATAACAGAAGACAGCAGGATTATTTTTGCTCTTGTCTTTGCCTTTAATGTTCCTGGCTGTTCAAGCTCTTGCCCTTTAGGAAATGGATAAGTTTCTCCCTTTCTAAACCTTTCTTTTCCTACACAGCCCAGGTCAGATTTCACCTTTCCATGAAGCTCTCCCTCTGTTCCCCATTGTGTCTTTCTCTGAAGACTGGTGGCATTGTTTTTTGGGCACCATATACTGATAGTGTGCATTATGATAAAATTCTGGGCTTCCCTTTGAGCTAACCTCTCTAGTAGATTGATTTTATTTCTGGGAAGCATGGGGAGAACTGTAGGAAACATATCCTGTGGCCCTGGTAGAATCAGCGATGGAATAAGTGATAAATTATGAGAATTACAGTTTTCCTTTATATGGCTTTTCATAGCTTCTTTGGTACTTTTTTTTCCCCCAAAGCAGATATTTGTTGGGGATTAGAAAGCTTCAGTAAGGTAGGCTTTAGAACATGTGATTCTCTGGGATCAATCTGTATGCACATCCTGAAGGTTCTCTAGAGCAGACTGGATGTAGCAATGAGTGACCAGAGAAGAGTTCTTTGAGCTTGACTAGTGGATGGACTAGACTGTCAGGATTTGAAGAGACCTTGGTGGTAATAGAGTCGACCCCTCCCACAGCACCGTCTGCAGTTTAGTGCTGCCATCTGTGTTTAGCCTCTAGTCTGAACTCCGAGCAACCCTGTGCTTGCGACTTCTGAGGCTGTCCATTCCTCTGAAGAGGAGACTCGTCTGACTCTTCTTCCACCTGCATCCTGCAGAGATTTGCAGGCAACGTTTTCTTATTTTCCAGGATAACACCTTTATATTCTTTTTTTAATGCTCATTTATTTTTGAGACAGAGAGAGAAAGACCATGAACAGGGGAGGGAGAGAGAAAGAGAGAGAGGGAGACACAGAATTGAAGGCAGGCTCCAGGCTCTGAGCTGTCAGCACAGAGCCCATTGAGAGGCTCCAACTCATAAGCCATGAGATCATGACCTGAGCCGAAGTTGGATGCTCAACCTACTGAGCCACCCAGGTGCCCCAACACCTTTATACTCTTTAGCTTCTTTTCATACACCATCGTTTATTTCTTGTTATTGTGGTTGCTCTTTCTTAGATATGCTATAATTAATCAACATTTCTAAGAGAGTGAGATGCCCAGAGTTGAATTCTATTCCAGGAGAGGAACTTGCACTTTGGTTTTTCATGGGCTAGAGTTTTGCTCATGAAGTGGTAGGGGAGGAAAAATTATTTTCCTTCTACTCTGAGTTCTTGGCTGAGTCCCCTATAATAAAAGATAGACACACAAGAGAAAAACATACAGAAGTTTGTTAACAGGTATAGTTCATGCATTCTTGAGACATACCTAGGGAAAAAAGAGTAACTCAAATCTTTGAAAGTTTGGATGGCAGAGTGTAGGAATATATTACAGTATTAGATTTCTAGTTCATGGGTGGAGATGTTAGGGTTTTTGAGTTCTAGTCACATCCAGAAGTGAGGCTTAAAAGGCTGATGGCCATCTTCACTTATTCTCATTTTTAAAATATTTAATAATATGTTACTTTTTTGTTCCCTCCTTTTCTTCCCAGTGAAACCAGTAGAAATTCCATACTTCATATACTGCAGTGACTCAGATCTAGAGGTGTGTTACTGGACACATCCCTAAACAAATGAATACATGTATAAAAGATTGAGATGATAGTGCTCCTGATACTGAGGCTGTGATAAAATGTCAAGATAAATGGGGTGCCTGGGTGGCTCAGTTGGTTGGGAGGCCGACTTTGGCTCAGGTCATGATCTCACGGTCCGTGGGTTGGAGCCCTGCATCAGGCTCTGTGCTGACAGCTAGCTCAGAGCCTGGAGCCTGTTTCATCTGCTGTGTCTCCCTCTCTCTTTGACCCTTTCCAGCTCACCCTGTCTCTCTCTCTCTCTCTCTCTCTCTCTCTCTCAGAAATAAATTTTAAAAAAGTTAAAGATAAAAAGCAAAATTTGTTTTTGTATTCCTTCATAGTTAAATAAAGTATATTATTCTAGTCCATGATATACCTCCTTTGGAAAAAAACACCATTGGAAAGCTATGGAAACCATAGGAAATAACTGCTTTTAATCAAAAGGAAAATTTTGAAAAAATCCAAAAACATGGGGGAAGAATGTGCAGCTGGTCCATGTTTTAGTGAATTATATTTATTTTGGTCATGGAAAAGGTTGCTTCCTATTTTTCCATTATTCTGTAGAAAGTCCCATCACAAAATCTATTCCTAGAGTTTAAGTTGAAGACATAGGTAAAAAACAAACATAAAGTGAACTATTTTTCTGGTCAAAAAATAAATCAATAAAGTTGGTAAAGCTGCCTTATTTTAATATGGGTATTGTCAAGCTCTTTAAAAATACTTTAAAATTAATCTTTAGGTTATGTAGGGTAATGAGTTTAATAGTGGCCCCCCAAAAGGTATATCCTTGTTCACATCCCTGGAACCTGTGAATGAGACTTTGGAGAAGGAGCCTTTGCAGATATAACTAAGTTAAGAATCTTGAGATAAAGCATCCTGGATTACCTGTGTGGACTCCAAGTCCAATGATAAATATCTTTGCAAAAAACAGAGAGGGACAGGTGATGAGAGAGAACTTAGAGTGATATGGTCACAAGCCAAGGAGGACAAGGAGTGCAGAGGGTCCCTGGAAGCTGGAGGAGACAAGGAAGAATTCTCCCCAATAGCCTCCAGAGAGAGTATGGCCCCTTTAACACCTTCATTTCAGGCCTTTGGCCTCCAGAAATGTGAGAAATTGGATTTCTGTGGTATTGAGCCAGCAAGTTTGTGTTGCTTTGTTATGGCAGCCACAGGACACTAATACATGTGGGATTCAACCAATTCCTTGAGAAGCAATTATATGTTAGTTGTGATGCAAGTCATTGAGGAAATCCTTTCTGCCTATAAGAGGCTTACACAAGTATAGTGGGTCAAGTATTGGGTGGACCTTTACAGTGCTGTGTGCAAAGATTTATTACAAAATATACAGACATAAATGAATAATAGGAACCTGGAAAGAATACCAATGGTTTTCTGAAAAGATGCCAAAGTTACATCAGCTGCAGGCAATGCTTGGCTTATGAGTGAAAACATTTTTGTAAAATAAGCTATTTTTAATACACCTGTTAATAATATTAAAAGTATGTAATCAATAATCTAAAGGCTTGAATTTGATGCATTTTTAAGCTGGAGTATACTACATGAAGGGGACATTTCAGTCTTTTCTTTAAATACTAAGGGAAATAAAGTGTAACATCCAACATGCTATGAATCTGCCTGGGCATTTTAACATCTTTGTCCACCCAGGCTGTCAGGTTTTTCTTTCATGGAAATATATCTCTAATTTTTATAGAGGAATCCACTGAATAGATACTTGTCATGCTGCTATTTATCACTACTATATAAAAACGATATAGAGGGGCGCCTGGGTGGCTTAGTCGGTTGGGCGTATGACTTTTGCTTAGGTCATGATCTCGCAGTTCGTGGGTTCGAGCCCCGCGTCGGACTCTGTGCTGACTGCCAGCTCAGAGCCTGGAGCCTTTATCAGAGTCTGTGTCTCCCTCTTTCTCTGACCCTCCCCTGCTCATGCTCTCTTTCTCTCTCCTAGAAATAAATAAAAATATTTAAAAAAAAATCAAAACGATATAGAGTATTTTTAAAGCTTTATTGAGGCATAATTCATATACTGTAAAATTTATCCATTTTAAGTGTATAATATATTTTTAATAAATTTACAGAACTGTACAAACATTCTTACAATCCACTTTTAGAATATTTGCCACCCCCCCAAAAACCCCTCGTGATTATTTGCAATCAATTCTTACCCCCAACCTCAGTCTCAGACATCTACTCATCTGCTGTCTTCATAGATTTGCCCTTTTTAGACATTGCATGCAAATCTGGTAATAAAATAAATATTCTTTTGTATCAAACTTCAACTTAGCAGAAGGTTTTGAGGTTTATCCATGTTATAACATATATCATTATTTCAATTTTTTTGCCAAATAGTATTTATATATGTTTTCGTTTTGTTTATGCATTCACCAATCAGTGGACATTTGGATGGTTTCATTTGGGGCCATTATGGATAATCCTGCCATATACATTTACATACAATTATTTGTGTGGAGATAGGTTTTTAGTTTTTGGAGGAGTGGATAAATACCTAGGAGGGAAATTGCTGGGTTATATAGTAAGTTTCATGTTGTCATTTTTGCAAAGCTGTGTTCCAAACCGACTATGCCAGTACACTTTTCCTGCCAGTAATGTGTGAAGGTTCCAGTTATTCCACATCTTCACCAGTATTTCTTACTGGCTGTCTTTTGGATAATAGCCATTCGATTGGGTGCAAAGAGTTACTTCATTTTGACTAATGACTAGTAATGTTGACCATGTCCTTTGAGGCCATTTAGGTAGACTTTGGCTCTTAAGTCCTGTCTTTGGTCTTCACAACTCAATCATGCATTTTTTTTTTTTTTAAATCAAGAAGTGAATAGAACACACAATAGGAGGAACAAAAGGTTATAAGAAGAATTGAGGACAAAAATGAAGTAAAGAAGATGGTGAGGGAAGATTATGAGAATAAAGTAGAATGATGCATAATTATGGGAAAGAGGGGAAGGGAGAGCTTATTAAAAAAATTGCATGGCTTGGAAAGTCAAATCATATTATAATGATATCAGTGTAGATAAAAAGACATGAGTACATTAAGAACATTGGTAACAATTTGAACATTCTCTGTCCAGAGTAATGGCAATGTATATTGAGATCATTCATTTAGATCAAAATGTGCTCATGAACTAAGAGGACTTTTGAGTTATTATCCATTACACTTGTCTTGTCTCTGCAGAAAGAACACATTTTCATCCACTCATAGATTCTTTCTTTGATTTATTAAGGTCTTCTGTTATGGCCTTTCCTTTAGTGATAGCTAGCTACCTTCTGGACATAGGATCGGGCCTTCTGTGGTCACTGGTCCATCTGAGTCTCATAGTGTTGAGTCTGGATAATCTCGAATTTCATGTTCTTTCTTCTTATTAACATACTTTTTTATGTGCTGCACACTCACTTTTGCTCTTCTATGCCTCTGCCTTTTTAAAAAGTTTTTTTTAAATGTTTATCTATTTTTGAGACAAAGAACCAGAGACAGAGCGTGAGTGGGGGAGGGGCAGAGAGAGAGAGAAAGACAGAGAATCTGAAGCAGACTCCAGGCTCTGAGCTGTCAGCACAGAGCCCGATGTGGGGCTCGAACTCATGAACTGTGAGATCATGACCTGTCCCGAAATCTGATGCTTAGCTGACTGAGCCACTCAGGTGCCCTTCCTTTTTTTTTTTTTTTTTTTTTTTTTTTTAACCTCTGCCTACTTCATCTCAGACCTTAGGACAGCATTTTGGGGGAGTAGGGTTTTGTTTGCTTATTTTTGGTTTTACTTTTGGGCTCATGAGTTGTTAACATATAACTTAACACATAATCATCATATGAAACTTTCTGAGATATTTCCCTGTGAATGCTGATATCTGAATGACTGAGAATTGTTTCCTCAGTTTTGGCTTCAGGTGATGGTCATTTGGATGGTCATGGTGGTAAAGAATCCAAAACAGTTTTTTTCATTTTGATTTATTTTTATTTTCTTTATTTTTTAAAGTAATCTCATGATTAAAAGTCACATGTTCCACTGACTGAGCCAGCCAGGCACCCCCATAAATAGTTTTTATCTTAAGCCAGTTATTTAATCCTGGTCTGAAAGGCATAAAGCTGTTTCCAAAATGTAGTAAAATAAAATGTATTTTTAAAAAATTAAAAAATTTGACTTTTTTTTTAAATTCAAAGTATAGGAAAACACACGTATTCTTCAGAGATTAGTTCTGTTTATCACCAAATTCACATATGTGTATATATGAGCTGTGAAGATCAAGTGCTATGACATAGTTTTAATAAATAGACCAGAGCTTACATATTTCAATGAGGGTTATATACTTTGAAATGAATGATCTAGGCTATAAACTTATTCCATCCATTTTACAATTCCTCCATCTTATTTTGGGATTTCCATCAGTGCCAGTTTATGAACCAAATAAAAAACACTGATTTCATTACTTTATTGTCACACTTCATATATAAAATGCAAAAGCAATATGCTTTAGTAATTGAGATTTAAATAAATTGAGTTTCCCATCTCCTATATTGCCTGATGCTTGGTTTAGCCTGTTTTGAGATGCAAACACGTTACCTTCCAACTTGTCTCATAGGAAAGCAGTACATTTAAAACAAAGGATGTGCTGATTGCAGGCATTGTTTCCTCTGAGCCCATTACTCTCTTCACTGGAATTTAGTACCAAGCTCTTTTACCACCTATTTCAAAAAAACAAAAAAAGAGAGGAATTTCTCTAAGAGGCTGTGAGATGAGTCCCTTTGCATCATGATCGTAGTCACTCAGGCAAATTGTTTTATGGGAGGGACTGATTTCCAAAGATAGCCATTAAGCTAGGAGACAGTGAGGACCTAGGAAAACTACGACAAGTGAGAGGGCAGCTGTCTGAAGCCAGGAAGAGAAGTCTCACTAGACACTAACCCTGCCGGACCTTGATCGTGGGCTTCAAGCCTCCAGAACAGTGAGCAAATAAATTTGTGTTAAGATACCTGGTCTTTGGTATTTGTCATGGTGGCTCTAGTTGACCAATATACAGGGGCATTCTTTTCCATAACTACAGTTATCACAATCAGCCAAGTTAATGTTGCAGCAGTACTATTTTCTGACCTACAGGCCTAATTTGATTTTATCAGTCTTCCTAATAATATGTTTTATAGCCAAAGAAATCCTAGATCATGTGTTATATCTGCTTGTCATGTCTTTTACCCATCCCTTCATCTGGAACATTTCATCAGCCCTTCTCTCTCCATGACATTGAGACATTTTATAAGTATGAGGTCACTTACTCTGTAAAGTGTTCCTCAGTGTGGGTCTGATACATTCTCATAATTAGATTCAGTTTATGTATTTTTATCAGTCATACAACAGGGAAGATGTTGTATTCTCAGTACATTATACCATGAGACACGTGGTGTCAATTTGTCGCATTACTGATCATGTTACCTTGGATCATTTCATTAAGATGGTACCGGGGCACCTGGGTGGCTCAGTCAGTTGAGTGTCCAATTTCAGCTCAGGTTATGATCTCGCATTATAAGTTCGAGCCCCACATTAGGCTTACTGCTGTCAGTGCAGAGCCCGCTTCAAATCCCCTATCCCTCTCTCTTTGCCCCTCCCCACTTTCACTCTCTCTCTCAGAAAAGAAAAAAAATTAAAGATAAAAAAAAATAAACATAAGACGGTACCTACTGTGCTTCTACACTGTGACTCTACCTTCCTCCCTTTTGTAATTAATAAATAGATTGTGGGGATATACCCTGAGACTGTAAATCTTCTACCCACTGGTTTTAGAATCCACTAATATTTTCTTGCTTGGTTCACCTACGACTGCTATGGTTGCTAAATGGCGATTTTCTTCTTCTGTCATTCCTTGTATATGTATTTATTGGCTTTCTACTGTTAGAAAGAGGTTTCCTTTCTCCCCCACTTACTTGTGTATTTATTTATGCCAAAATAGACTCATATATATTAAAATACACTGTGATTCCTATTTGAATGCATGTCATACCACCTAAACTCTCCAGATTTTGGTAAATATATCCATTTATTTCATGTGATATAGCAATAAGACCCAAAAAGGAAACTTTAGTTAATCTATATAGAGATAACACTGTCATAACTGGACTAGAGTTTGTGAATGATGAAAAGGAGAAATCAAAGATGATCATCTGACTTCTAGGCTGTGTACAACAGAGAATGAGAAGAGAAAATTTAAGGAAGAAAGGGATAAGTTGAAATTGTGAAAATTCAGGGAGAGGTGGTTTGATGTGGGAAACTGATGCTCAGGACTGGTGTTGGGTGGAGATGTGGGTTGGAGCACGTGTGCCAGAGCAGGCTTTTCCTGGCTCGCAGAACCCCCCGTTATGGGTATCTCTTCCCAACTTCATCTTCGGTGCCATTCCATGGGTGGCTTGAAATCAGCCACGGAGGGAGTATTTCCATCACAGAAATTAGCAGATTATACAAATCAATCTTTCCCTCCACGTCACTTTGTCTCCCCTACAGAGCCAGTTTGCCAGCACTCCACTATGGGTGGCATTGGCTTATATGTGCCCGTTAAAATCCTGAAAGTGAATGAGATTATTAAGAGATTAGTATTTAATATGGGAATTATATCTGCTAATTAAAAATGGTGGATTAGGGTGTATGGAGCAAGAAAAGCCACAGAAGACCTTCAGAAAGGATGGAGAGAGAAATGTTTAAGGGGAACTTGCAGTGAAGGTTTTCAAAGAATCCAAGATGTTAGAGGTTTCCAAAACAGGTTTGGTGAGCCATGCCACATGTAGCTAAGATGTCCAGTAACATACAGAATAAATGTGGTTGAGGGTACTAGATTGTTTGATGACCTTAGTAGAAGTTTTAATTTAGTGATTTGAGCAGATGCGGGATTGAGTTTAGTTAAAATTCAGTAGCTGTTCAGTGTTGAACAGGTAGTGCTGGATCTTTCAGGGCCAAGGAAAGTCATCCCAGGCTTACCTTTTTTTTTTTTTTTTTGATGTTGCTGTGTAACATAGACTACTATTTTAGACCATAGTGAACATGAGGTACAAGAGGAGTTTGTGTACCTTCTGTGGGTGTCCTAGCCTGCTTTGCTTATAAAAGAGGGAACCCATTTAGAAAGTTTGAATTCGCTTGATTTTAATTTTGGTATCGTGGTTCCCTATCAATTTTTGTCAGAATATATAGCATGAAGCTTAAAAACACTTCTCAATAAAAAATTGTATTCATTTACAAGCTTTCCAGTAATATTACTTACGATATTGTATCACTAGGCCTCTGTGCCTTTTCCAGTTGACAGTTAATGTTTTTAATAGAAAATAATGCCTCTTACAAGACTAATTTGTTCTTTTAGAATCAATAGTCAAGTTTGTGAAGTTTTTTGTTTTGTTTTGTTTTGTTTTTTTAGAACCATAGGTATTATAGAATGGAATTTCTTTTCCTTCTGTGTTTTTAAAAGCTGATGTTTAATTTAGGTAGCAAAGCAAAAATGAATCTTTAAGCACAGAAATTCTTATGTATTACATTTACATTACTAGTCTATTGGATGTTATATCAATGTTATATTCTTCATGGAAATAGTTTTTCTTTTTATCATAAATTGGGAACAAGGGATACTATAACCATTGCATATGAACAAAGAATCGTGTGAAAAATTACATAAAAGCAAATAGGGCAGTTTTAAATTCTGGGCTGTAGACTGTTTTATACTAAGCTGGGGAATTTGTTTTCTGAACCATTGTGCCAACAATAGAGCACTAATTCATTTAATTTGCTACTGCGGAATGATAAATATTTGATAGTTAGGAAAATCTTTTCTTAGAGTTGAACTGCATTTCATTTACAATGTCTGTGAATGAATTTTAGTTGTAGAAATAAAAATGTGTATTGAAAAGATAATGATCTTATCATCCTATGACCAATTTCTCTTTTTAAAAAGTAGTTTCTTAAATGGGCAGTAGAAAAGCACTGTAACAGAAAGGAAAATATTCTTGGAGTTTTATTAAAAAAAAAAAAAGCATGGCACACTGGAACAACAAAGGACATGTTAGCATGTTTTCTGTGTAACCACTGAGTTGGAAAAATTCTTTATGTTCACTATAACCAGTCATTTGCAATAACATGGTTAGGAAATAATGAGGATACCCAACTCTGTGTGTGTGTGCATGTGTGTGTGTGTGTGTGTGTGTGTGTCTGTCTGTCTGTCATCCATGCCTTGTGCTAAGTGCTCTCACTGTATTTTCTCACTTAATCCTCATTACAACTAGCAGAGTTGATATTTGAAGCCAGGTCTACCTGACTCTAGAACCAGGGATTTTATGTACCATTCACACTGAGGTCTGATCAGTGTAGCTTTAGAAGAGTGCTAAGTAAGGTAAAAAGACAAAAAAAAAAAAAAAGAAACATTTCCCAATGACCCTACTTTTGGTATTTCTTAACATTAGGAAGTGAAACAGATGTGACTTTGTTCAAAGAAATTTAGTACAAATTTAGTATTAAAAAGAAAGAGAAGGCCATCTTTTTATTGTTTTCATCTTTGGATGTGATGTGCATAGTAAAATGAGATAAACTATGTATATTTCCTCTGATGTGAAAAAGTATGTCTGAATTTACTTACCATTAGTTTTACTCAAGCTGTTAGGAGTTGACAAACTTTGAGGCTCAAGGTTTCTTTTTAGCCTCCTTTTACTCTAGTCATTAAGAACTGCTCTGGAAATCCCATGTTTTACACAGAAAAAGAGTGAAAATGGAAAATTGATTTTTTTGACTGCTTTGTTCTACTAAGACTACATTTGTTTTTCTATTCTAAGTGATGAGAAAGAAATTATTTTCAGCTTACCTGTAGAAAACATCTCAACTATTTAAAAATTAGGAGAGGTTGTTTGCACGCTTAGCTTCTTTAGGTATGTGTTTACTATTTCCCTTCTTGTTTTGTACTTTCTGTTTTCTTTGAACTTTTGAATTGTCTAAAAGAGAAAATTGTACAGTTACATTTAGCAGTACTTTTCAGAAACGCCCTGAAGAGAGACTATGATTTAGTGTTTATTTATGTTACACACAATTGACTGTTCATATATATTTATACACACATATGTCAATTTTTAGCTATTGAGGTCTATGGGGAGTTTGGGTGAGTGAGTATAATTTAGGTTCAGATGTTTGAGGGTTTTCATTAAATTACTTCTCTCTGGTTTAGGATAACAATGTTTATCCTGATTTTACACATTTTCTCTCATCACTTTTTAGGGTTTTATATTAAGTTTCTGGATGCTTTTGGGGAGGAATGATACAAGTAAGTTTGACTTAGCTTCTTAATAGTGATAGTTTCCATTGATTTCACTTGCAAACCCTATGCACTTTGAAACTCTCTGAGCAATTGAATCCTAAACTTAGATTATTAAAGCAAGGAAGCCAGAGTTCTGATAATTCAGATGCTGAGAGAACAGTAACCAAATCGAGCCTATGCTAGCTTCTTTTCAAAATAAGGCAGCTTTGGAGCGCCTGGGTGGCTTAGTCAGTTGAGCATCCGACTTTCACTTAGGTCATGATCTCGCGGTTCGTGGGTTTGAGCCCTGCGTGGGGCTCTGTGCTGACTGCCAGCTCAGAGCCTGGAGCCTATTTCAGACTCTGTATCTCCCTCTTTCTCTGACCCTCCCCTGCTCATGCTGTCTCTCTCTCTCTCCTAGAAATAAATAAAAATATTAAAAAAAAAAAAATAAGGCAGCTTCAGATGCTGAATCTATGAGTTGTTGGGCTTTTTTGTTTTGCTTTGTTTTTGTTTTTGTTGTTTTGATACCAGTCATTTTTTATTGGGTGTTAATTCTCAGTTGGGTTATGGAAGGATTCAGAGGTTCCAGGTAAAGGTCATGGTCAAGAATGCAGAGTGCACCTGCCACACTAAGCCATCTTCACTAGTACTTGTTTAGCTGCTCATATTTGAGCTCTTTGTAAGAATGGCAGTAGTTCAAAATCATGTGAGCTGCCAGCACTATAGATATCCAGCAAAGAATTTTTTCTCAGCCTTTGGGCTGAGATCAAGTGTAGAAATCCCAGCAACGCTCCCTTTTTTCACATTGACGTACTTGTAACAGTCGTAATAACCTCAAATGCTCCAGCAGTGCCTTTAGGGGTGACATCCCCCATCAGTATCCAGCTTGGAGCTCTCCCATTTTGTTGGTCACAGGTATGACCAACACCATCTTGGAGTTTTGGGTGTCCGCTGTGCCGGCTGCATGAGCACCTGTGAGGTGTTTTGTCTTGTTTTTTTAAGACCTATGAGTTTCTAACACCTGTTCATGTTTTGAGCTTAATGTTCATTGATGAGGCAGCATGGGACAGGGAGAAATACATGGGCTTTAGGATTAGATTAGCTGGACTTAAAAAAGTTTTTATTTTAAACACTTTGTGACTCACAGGAAGATGTAAATATAGTACAGATGCAATGGTATCCTCCTCACACTTCACAAAGTTACCCGCCAAAATTAGTTAGTATGCAACCATACTACAATATCAAATCCAGGAAATTGACATTGGTAGGATGTGGTTTATAGTTCTAAGTTGTTTTTATCATACCTGTTGATAAGCACCATCACAATCAAGATACCAAATTATTCTGTCAACAAAGATGTCTCTTATGCTGTCTCTTTGTAGTTATATCTGCTCTATTCCAGTCCTAAACCCCGGCAACCATGAATCTGTTTTCCATCTCTATAATTTTGTCATTTCAAGAAGGTTATATTAATGGATTCATATGTGGCCTTTTGAGCTTGGCTTTTTATTCTTGAGCATGTCTTTGAAACTTGTTTAACTTGTGTATGTCAATAGTTGGTTCCTTTTTATTGCTGTGTAGTATCATGGATTTGCCATATGGATGTGCCACAGTTTTAACCTTCACTTATTGAAGAACATTTTGAGTTTTTCTTTTGTTTTCAGCATGAAAATACAGTAAAATTTGTATTTGTAATAAAGTTTGTATTTGTAATAAATTAATAATTTTATTTGAAAAACTTATTTTTAATAAAGCTACTGTGAACATTCATCTACAGGTTTTATGTGGGCATAAATTTTCATATATCTGGTCTGAATGTCCATAAGTATAGTTGCTGGATCATTTGGTAAGTGTATATTTATATTTTAAAGAAACTGCCAAACTATTTTCCATACTGGCTGTACCATGTTATATTCCCTCCAGCAACATAAGAGAGATCCCATTTCTCTGGATCCTTCTCATTATTTGGTATTGTTACTGTTTGTAATTTTAGCTGTTCTATGATACATAATGTTATCTCACTATAGTCTTATTTTCCTTTTCCTAAAGTCTAGTGACGTTGAATACCTTTTCGTATGTTTATGAAATATATATATTTTATAATGTAATGTCACTTCATGTCCTTTGCTCATTTTGTAATTGGATTGCTTGTTTTGTTTTGTTTTATCTGTGGAGTTTTGAGAATTCTTAACATACTGTAGATGTTAGTCCTTTGTCATATGACTATCGTAATTAAAAAAAACTATTATGGAAAAAATTCCAAACATGTACAGAGTTAGATAAAACAGTATAATGAACCTTACTTATCTTTAATAATTATCAGTCCCTTCTCCACACTCAAATTGTTTTGAAGGAAGTTTTCAGTCATCATATAATTTCATATATACATATTTCAGTAAGGCTGTAAATTATAAGGACTCTTATCTTAAACACAACCATGATAGCACTGTCACATCTAAAAGAACACTAATTCATAATATTATCAAATTGCTAATTAGTCATTACATTTTCCCTTTTTGATACTTTTTCACTTGTTCTGACAGAATACAAGTAATGTGTATCTATACCTTGCAATTGCTTGATATGCCTCTAAAGTCCCTGTTAATCTAAAATTCTCCCTTCCAATGCTGTTCTTTTTGATTTTGTTAATTTGCATTTGTCAGAGATAAAAACAACTTGATATTGAAACAGTGGAAACAGATTTCAGTTAGTAACTAGTGTTGGAGGGGAAGGAGCTGAACCCCATTCCAATTTATGCAAAGGCGACTGGGTGTTTTTAAAAGGAGAATGAAGTGGGAGGGAGGGGGAACAGAGACTCAACTGAAAAATCACAAAGGGTTGGTCTCTGTAAATGCTGTCAGGCTAGTGGTGTCTGCTAGGTAGCAGTTCTGAAGTGAGGATTTTAACCCCCTGCAGAGAGTGGCAGACAGAGGCCCTCTCCTTTCTGTTGATAACATATTACAGGAATGGTTCTCAGATCCCTGAGAAAGACACTCTTAGGTTATAGGAGATACTATACTGCATCTCAAAAAGACTGAGGACTGATTGACAGTTACATGCTCTTTTTATTAAATGTTCTAAGAAAGGCAGGTCAGCAGCTTATCTTAAGATGTTGATTAGAACAAACACTAAATCCAGGGCGCCCGGGTGGCTTAGTCGGTTGAGGGTCCGACTTTCGCTCAGGTCATGATCTCGCGGTTCGTGGGTTCGACCCCCACGTCGGGCTCTGTGCTGACTGCCAGCTCAGAGCCTGGAGCCTGTTTCAGAGTCTGTGACTCTCTCTCTCTCTGACGCTCCCCTGCTCACGCTGTCTCTCTCTCTCTCTCTCTCTCCTAAAAATAAATAAAACATTTAAAAAAATTAAAAAAAAAAAAAGAACAAACACTAAATCCTTTGAGAACTCTAATTCTAGAGGGGAACTCAAAACGGGGCTGGCTCATTCCAGGAACTAGGTGTTCATTGCTAGAAGCCATGTTTGTTGGGTCAGGTCTCAGTCCAGGGCTAGAATGCAGTGTGATGCTGAGAATGTTTTGCAGTTCACACTTTCACCTTGTTTTGTTTTGTTTTCTTCCTCCCCCCCCCACTTCTTTTCACCTTGCCATGCTTCCCACAGTCTGCCTTTTTCTGACTGCATCTCCATGGTGACAACTGATATGTTCTTCCATCTACTATATTTCCAGTAAATTGATAGTTGGATTTTGAAGTTGATTGCATTCAGGTTTTCTATTTTGGGTAAGAATACTTCATAGACAGTGTTACATACTTCCAGGAGAAAGTAAATAATTCTGGTTGTTTTTCTTTTTGTGAAGTGAGTTACTATATACCTACACCTATTATTTCAGTAGGGATTGAAAAATTGTGCTATTCTAATTCTATCATTCTCTCCTCATTTATTTGCTAGAGTATCTATCAAGAAAACATTCCTCCATGAAATACTTGGTTACCTTGAGGATACAGTTTGTATAAGCAACACAGGACAAACACTTAATTCTTGTACTTTATTTGCCATTTTTATTGTTGTTGATGTTCAAATGTCCACTTTGGTGAAGCTTTCTTCAAGTTGGCCCCCAAGGCCTTTTGATGCAACTTCAGTTCTCTTCCCTATTATTCGAGATATTCCATGTTCATCTTATTCATTTTCTACTCCAAACCTAGAAACAGTCATTCCTCCAAAGAGCTTTTAGTTGCTTTTATTTGGGAATGATTTTTCAGACCTAAATTAGGGCATTTGTGGTGCTCATTGCTACTGGATAATTCACTGTACCTCCAGGCTTTTTTAGTGTTGAGTTCTATTAAAAAACAATTATCTTTAAAATATGAAAATAGGTAATGAGTTCATTCTGATACTTTTAACTGAACTCAAGGTGGTTTGCCCGTTGGGGTGTATCAAATTGAACACAATTCAAGGAAATGTTGAAAACAAAGAACTTTTTATTGTTGCAAGTAAGGAGACAGGGAGATAGGTCTCAAATTGATGCAGGCTGACTGGGTCCAAGGAGAGGAGGGTCCTTGGCTTCTGGCATAATAGAAATCAAATGTGAGTGAAGAGGAAGTGAAAGCAGTTTGTTGAAGCCACGGAGGTCAGATAGAGAAGGAACATCTGGGAAAGGAGAGGAGAGTGAGTCTTGACTTTGCTGGGGGTCTGGAGTTTTGCTGAAGATTGTGGTCCAGTGACTTATCTTCTCAGGGACCCAAGAAGGAAGATGAGTGTTAAGGCGACAACTATAAGTCACGTAAGCCCTGGATCCAGGGTTCTTGGTGAGTCCGCAGTCTTGGAAAATATTCCAAGGACTCTGCCTGGTCACTCCTTAGATGTTATCTCTTGTGCTGGAAGGCTCTAAAGAAGTATTAACTTCTTGAACTTTATAAGGAGGACATACATTATCCGCTCTATGAGGTGTGGGTAAGGCAGGAGTGTAGGTCTAAGCTAGCATAGAAGCAGGAAAGGAGCAAGAAAAGCAGTCTGTTATGGGGTCCCTTCAATTTCTGTCTCAGAAGCACTGTCTCCCCATGGGGTTAGTACAGGAATTTGTATTCAGTGTATTGGGGGTCGGGGCAGGAAGCTTGCATAAACACTTGGGTTTAGTTGTGCATGCTAGCATGTCAGCAGGTTAGAGTGTATATCTATGTTCAAAAAATGGCAGAAAACCCCACCTATAGGGGGAGGGTCTTAGTTTTATAATGAACTAAGGTAACTTTGGGAACTCAAGGGGGCTACTGCACAGGTCCTCAGCTCCGGTCCAGCTCACCTGGCTCATGTAAGTCACTCTAGGTGAAACACAGCTTGCAAGGGGCTCTCAGGTGAAACACCTAGTTGAGCTACTCCTTGGCTGGAACTTTTGGTTTTGCAGAACATTCTTTCCCTCCTTTTGTCCTTTCCCCTCCTCCTTTCTGCTGATGGCTTGTATCCTTCTTATTTGGGTAACTTCCCATTGCATCCTAGCTAACACTTCCAGCCAAAATTTGGAACTACAAGGATGTTTACCTAACCGCATTGTTGGTACATCCCTCTCTCTCTCTCTTGCTGCCACTGAAAATTCTGGTTCCTAACAACACTGGTATAATTACGTATTTGTTTTGTCCTACATTACTCATGTAACAGTCTCAAAATAACAGTACCAACATTACCAGAAACGATATGATTATTCAAAGTAGTTTGTGATTTTTTTATAATGCTTTTTGTTTTTAAAGCGTATTGTACTAGGTATATACAGTAAAATCCTGTGTTTTAAACTTACTTGATATAGTTCCTTTCTGTTTAGTTTTGACTCATTTATTTCTTGTAGCTTTTGATTTTGAAGGATTTTTTTATTTGTTTTATAATCATATAAACACTACTTCTTTTAAAAAATTTTTTTGATGTTTTATTTATTTCTGAGAGAGAAATGCATGAGCAGGGGAGGGTCAGAGAGAGAGGGAGACACAGAATCTGAAACAGGCTCCAGGCTTTGAGCTGTCGGCACAGAGCCCGACATGGGGCTCGAACCCATGAACCATGAGATCATGACCTGAGCTGAAGTTGGACACTTAACCGACTGAGCCACCCAGATGCCCCAAAACACTACTTCTAAATCAGCAAAATAAGATGTACTTAGAGAGGTCTGTCCCAGTCCTTCCTGCTCTGTTACCTCACTCCACCTGTAGGTAATCCTTTCTTCTTTTTACCTTCTCTTCCTCCTTTTCCTTCTCATCTTCAGTTTGGTTTAGCTTTAATTTAAAATATACCCCTCCATCCTCCCATTTTAGATAAATGTTAGCATATAATATATACTTTTCTACTGTTTTTTTTAACTAAAAAAGTATCCTAGACTCTAGTATATTAAGATCATCATTATGAACATTGGTTATTGAGCAACTATTATACTATAATAGTTAACTCCTTAAGAATCACTGAGATGGCCCAAAGGATTTCCTTTTGTCTTCTCTTTGACCTTCAGATCTGTAAAGATTCTATCTTTTCTTATTATTTTATTTTATTTAATTTTAGAAAAAATGCATGCATGCCACAAATGGGTGGGAGAGGGGCAGAAGAAGAGAGAAAATCCCAAGCAGGCTCCACACTGTCAACTCAAAGCCCAACACAGGGCTCGATCCTGCAAACTATGAGATCATGACCTGGGCTGAAATTAAGAGTCAGATGCAAAACCAGGTGCCCGTATTTTTTCCCTGAGCCAAAATCAAGGGTCAGATGCTCAACCAACTGAGCCATCCAAGTGCCCATATGTTTTCTTTCTTTTGTTTTTTTTAAGTGTATTTCTTTACTGGGAGAAAGAGAGAGCAAACACATGAGCAGGGGGAGGGGCAGAGAGAGAGGGAGAAGGAGCATCCCAAGCAGGCTCCCTCTCCATTGTCAGTGTGGAGGCCAATATGGGGCTTGAACCCATGAACCATGAGATCATGACTTGAGCCGAAATCAAGAGTCAGACGCTTAACTGACTGAGGCACCCCTCTTTTCTTAGTTTTAACTTTCTTTTAAAAAAATATTTAAATAATGGAATTGATGGCCTTTTTTTCTGATTATAAAAACATTTCATGTTAACTGCTGAAAAATTCCAAACTACAGAAAGTTATGAAGAAGAAATTAAAAGACATGCCTGATATCAATATCTAAGGGTAACCTCGATGAGTGTTTTGGTATTGCCTTAGTCTACTTTGCTCTAGCAAACTGCTCTAGTCTAGGTGGCTTAACCAACGGATATTTATTTCTCACAGTTCTGGGACTGGGAAATCCAAGATCAAGGTGCTGGCCCATAGAGTTCTTGGTGAGCACTGGCTTCCTAATGTGCAGATTGCTACCTTCTCATTGTATCCTCACATGACAGAAAGCATGGAGGAAGCTCTTTCCTGTGTCTTCTTTAAAAGGCACTAATCCCATCACGAAGGCTCCATTCCCATGACCAAATCACCTTTCCAAGGTCTCATCTCCAAACACCATCACACTAAGGTCTAGATTCCCACATATGAATTTGGTAGGGAGATACAAACATGCAATCAGTAAAAGGTACATAACTCACCAGTCTTTTATTGGACCTATACACTTTTTAACAACTGTATTCATATTGTATATGCTTCTTGATCATCTCCTTTTACATTTATTTAACAATATATGAGTGTTTACACTTATCTTTAAATATTCTTTTAGAGGTTCCTGGGTGGCTCAGTTGGTTGAGTATCCACCTTGATTGAGGCTCAGGTCATGATCCCAGGGGCATGGGATTAACCCTTGTGTTGAGCTCCGTGCTGGAGTGTGAATCCTGCTTGAAAGACTAAGATTCTCTCTCTCTCATTCTTTTTTAACTTTTTGAGGGTATTTATTTTTTTAATAGTTTATTGTCAAAATTCTTTCTCTCTGTCTCTCTTTCTCTCTCTTTCTCCCTCTGCCCCTCACCTCACTTGTACCCTCTGTCTCTTTCCAAAATAATAAATACATAAGTACTCTTGAAACATAATCTAAAATGATTAAATGGTGTTGTTCCAATGTATGGTGATGGTAACATTTATTTAATTGTTCCCCTATAATTAGATATTTAGGTTGTTTCCAGTTTTTCACTAATGTGAACATATTCTTTCTGTGCATTTCTGATTTGAGTGTGATTACCAAAGGCTGGGGAAGTGTTTTAGGTTTTGCTGTATGATGCCAAACTGTGATGCAGAAAAATGTCCACGGAGTTAAACAAATTTTCATTCCCACAAGAAGTCAGTGATTTTGTCCATCTCATGAGAGCCCATGCCAACATTGTACTCTGCTACAGTTGTCAAAAATTTAGTATGTATTTGTAAATAATGAGACACTAATGTTCCTTATGTAAATTCTGTAGAATATCTCAGATTTGTTTCCAGAGACAAATTTGTAGATCTCTCCTTGCTTTAAGATGCCACTTCTTGCTACTGGCATCTCTCTTAGGTAAGAACACCAGCCATGAACATGGTTTACATGTGATAGAAGTTTATTTCTTCCCCACGTTAAGGCTGAACTAAATGTTCTTGATTGGTGTGCAGGTTACCTCCACACTGATTCAGACACCCAGATTCCCTCCATTGGTGACTCCGTATCTTTAAGCACTGACTTAAGCTTATGTGCACACCTCCATCAAGCAAGGAGAGGAAAATGCTGAGGTGTTCCAGTTCAGGAAGATGATATGGGCCAGACTTGGAAGTAGTGCCTGTTACTTCTGCTCACCTTCCTTTGGCTGGAACTCAGTCATGTGGTCGTTTCTAACTGTCAATGAAGCAGAGAAGTTAATGGGCTCAGGGAGAAGCACAAACAGCATCTGGGGAACAGCAAACCTGACACTGTGACAGTGTACTTCTCTGTAGCAGCATTTCTGCTTTCTGGTTTTGCTTTAGGGATGAAACCTGGAAAACTGGGAGTTGGAAACATTAGTTTTGGTTGCTCATAAGCAATTTTCATTCATCTCTGATTTCTGTATGTATAACCAATCGAGGACGTTGTTTAGG
The DNA here is from genome assembly GCF_003009895.1 of Hyaena hyaena. Lineage (NCBI taxonomy): Eukaryota > Metazoa > Chordata > Mammalia > Carnivora > Hyaenidae > Hyaena > Hyaena hyaena. The sequence goes on along the minus strand of NW_024081152.1, from coordinate 1,084,933 downwards.
AGATGAGTTTCTGAATATTGCAGAAATATTAGATTATTAATATTGTAAAATAGTATAATGATAGAAGAGGTTGTCTTTAGCAAATGAAGAAATTAAATCTTCTGGGTGTGTAAAAATGGCTCACCCAATATGGATTAATTCACAGTCCTTATTTGGCTTGCTTGTGGTCCTCTGCATATTTTAAGGAAGGGCACAGTTTTTTATATAGAAGTAATTGCAAGGTAAGTGTCTGTCCGTGAATAGGCTCATTGATACTGTGCAGATATGGTAAATACAAAATAAAATGAAAGCAAAAAGAAAATCACAGTGTGCAAAACAGGCATGCAGGAAGGATGTTTTTCATGATGTAAATTTGATTTTACTTTTATTTGCAATAACCTTGATCTTGAAATCCATTAGATTGAAGTAGCTAAGAAAGAGGAACATAGAAAAATTAGATGTTACTTAATATATTTATGTTGTTTCCTGAAGGTGGACCTGAAAAGTCCTAAGGGTTTTGAATGGTAAATGATTTTAGGCAGATGGGTATGTTTCCCTGTCTGTACCTCTACTTCCACACAGGACCAGAAGGGCCTCATGTGAATTATCTTATTTTAGTCCTCAGCCAAATCATGTTATATGAGGACAAGATGTTCTTCCTTTTCATACACGTAGTGTACCAGCCAGCTCTGTCAGGACTTAATGATTCCCCAGCTGTCCACACTGGTGAGGCCTTGCTTAAGGTATCCATCCACATGTCCGGGACACGCTTCAGTTGGCCACCCTGGGGGTAGCCACTATCTATTGGTTTCTTATAAAGTGCTTGTTAGAGAAATTGTGATCAAGCATGATTCTTAATCACCTGCCTAATAGAACTTCTCCGGCTGTCACCTCCCTGCATCTTGAAGAGAGGCTGTGCCTGGTCTGTTATTCCTGGACTTGGCCTGTTTGGCTTGGAGGTAGAATGTAGATGGAACCCCTGGAAACCAATCACTGAGTGACCATGGCAGAGGGATCAGGTTTCCTACTTGGACAAGGGTGTGTCAAAATAGATTCTTCTGGAGATGTTTTCTTCATGATGAACATCTGTTGTTTTTGTCAGTCTAAAGTATTCCCTTAATATTCATAATGTGGTTCTTCTACTTGAGTAGGAAATCACTGAACAGTGGAAAAATCTGCTTTTAGCTTTATTTAGTATGTTGTTTTTAGTAATAGGGTCCAGGAAATTGAAACCTTAGTGTTTAAAGAGAATGAGAATGCTTTTAAATAATTCTGTCATCATTAAACAATATAAGACAATAAAAAAAGAATGGTATATAAGATAAAGACTTTCATAAACTTTTAAATTAAGTATCACCAGTATTTAAATCTAAAGATGAATTTGTGATATTTACATAAGGCAGAGTATAAATAGATAAATATCAGAATTACAGGTCATGAGATTTTGGAACTTGAGATTTGCTTGAATGTATGGTTCTGTTTGTTTACCACTGAGATTAATAATCATTTTAGGTACCACTGTGTCTGCCGTTTATGGACATGATGTATTTTAAAATCAAGACTGTTACATTCCTTTTAATCACCGGTATAAGTTTGATTTGAATTTAGCACTTAAAATATCAACTCTATGTAACCAACCAGGCAACTTTATAGTCTAGTAAAGTCATTACAGTTCCATTGACTCCTTACATAGTGAATTCTGTACAGTCTTAGTGGTTACTAAACCCTTGTTTCTGGGGCACTTGGGTGAATCAGTTGGTTAAGTGTCCAAATTCAGCTCAGGTCATGGTCTCAGGGTTTGTGGGTTTGAGCCCCGTGCTGGGCTCTGTGCTGACAGCTCTGAGCCTGGAGCCCATTTCAAATTCTGTGTCTCCCTCTCTCTCTGCCCCTCCTCTGCTCATGCTCTATCTTTCTGTCTTTCTCTCTCTCAAAATTAAGTAAACATGAAAAGAAATTTTAAACCCTTCTTTCTTGCGGCCCCCCCCTTTCCTTTTGTTACTTTAATAAAATGCCACTATAAAGAATACCCTATATTGGCTTATCCAAGTAGTAAAGGTTTGTCTGACAGCTGGAAAGTGTGGGTGAGAAAATTCTAGTTCTCATATTTTCAGAATTAACAAGATCAGCTAATCAGTAAATATCTTCCACCAGAGAAACACTTGTTTTTGATTGAACTCTTATTCAGAGGAATAGTGTCATGAATAAGAGGGTATATATGGTGGTGGTAGTGGTGTGTATATGTAGGTGTGTGTATACATGCTGCGTGTGGGTGTGGCTGTCCAAGGCAAGAGAAAGAAACCAATTATTTTCTTTGAAATTTTGCAAAACGAATGGTTTGGTTGATAGCAATTAATTCTACTGTGCCCTGCCAACCTGCTAGAGGATGACAAGCTCATTCTGGTTTCTCCAGAACTTTCTTTTTTTTTTTTTTAGTTTTTAAAATGTTTTTTATTTATTTTTGAGAGAGAAAGAGAGAGCGTGAGCAGGGAAGGGTCAGAGAAAGAGGGAGACACAGAATCCGAAGATAAGCTCCAGGCTCTGAGCTCTCAGCACAGAGCCCGATGCAGGGCTCAAACCCACAAACCGTGAGATCATGACCTGAGCTGACGTCAGACACTCAACCGACTGAGCCACCCAGGCATCCCTCCCCAGGACTTTCTTAACTTCAGCACTGGAAGTCCTGGGTCCCGGCAGTCTCCTTAGTAATAGGCACGCTGGACCGGTTGGTCATCCTGCTGACAATCCAGTCTCATGTATAAAACCTCTAGGATCTGGAAACTGATGCTGGCCAATAGCAGATATTTATATGAAGTAAAAAAGCTGTGAGTGTGCGGCATGGCAAGTGCATGATGTTTGAGTTGAGGGCAGCCTTTGCTCTTTGGGAGAATTTGGAAAAGGCTGCCCTTCCTCAGGACAGATGCAGCCGGCGCCAGGGTTCATGGGTTGTTGAAGGGCACATACGCTGGATTTCAGCCCTTGCAGGCCACCTCCGTTCTGCCTGACTGGCTACCGTGCGCAGGCACAACCCACACAACACATTTGGGTATGTGACTTCAGTATCCAAACTGAATTAGAGGAAACTGGCAAATGAAAATGTTAAATTATAGCTTTGTCTTCTAGGAAAATATTTTGTTCTCTCCCTTCTCCTTTTTGTAAGGATGGAGCTGATGGAATTTGAGGGAGAGGAGTCCTTTTATCTATACTTATCCTAGCTGAATTCACTGATTCATTCTTTTCTCTGTTTGTCTCCATGAAAAACAGGCCATGGGTTTTAGAATTTTCTTTTGAGGTGTGGTCACTATATGCCAGTAATGGCTACTTCGGGTGCCTTTATGTCCTAGGTGCTGTGTTGAGCCATTTACACACCTCGTCTCATTGAAATCCTTTCAACAAGGGCCACCTGGGTGGCTCAGTTGGTTGAGCATCTGACTTTGCCACAAGTCATGATCTCACCGTTTGTGAGCTTGAGCCCGTATCGGTCTCACTGCTGTCAGCGTGGAGCCCACTTCTGATCCTCTGTCCCCCTCTCCTTCTGCCCCTATTACTCTTGTACTGTCTCTCTCTCTTTCAAAAATAAATAAACATAAAAACAAGAAATCTTTCCAATGAACTTGTAAGGTAGAAATTATGATGACCGCTTAATGGTTGAGGTTCCTGAGACCCCAGGGGTTTAAAGGGGTGGCCTCATCTTCCAGATGTAACTGACAGAGCCAGGATTGCATGTGACTCCGTGGCCTGTGGTTGCCTCACCATACCTGGGCTGCCCCTGTATCACAGGCACCATCTTCTGAGAGCTACTTAGTATGAGAGACTTTTAGAGATCCCTCTGGCAAGCAAGGCATATATCCAAAGATAATGAGAACCTAGCAAACTGTGACATTATCACATTGTTTTCTGAATGTTTACTTTGAAAAATATAAATAGTTATAATTGGATATGAGTATGTATATGAAAAATACGACTGGGACTGGAATTTCTAGTTCTTCTTGGCAACTTTCCTACTATAGCTTTTTCTTATGTTTGTTTATTTTTGAGAGAGGGAGAAAGAGAGGCAGAGTGTGAGTGGGGGAGGGGCAGAGAGAGAGAGATACAGAATCTGAAGCAGGCTCCAGGCTCTGCACTGTCAGCACAAAGCCTGACGCAGGACTGAAACCCACAAACCATGAGATCATGACCTGAGCCAAAGTCAGATGCTTAACTGACTGAGCCACCCAGGCACCCCCTACTATAGATAGCTTTTTATGCTGTTTTAAAATGAAGCTCAGGTCTACAGGTAAATTAAGAGACAGTTTTAAAAATGATATAACCAGAAGAAGCATGCATTTGAAAAAAAATTATATAGACTTCATTATATATTCCAAACTTCCATAATACTGGTAAACATTTTACACAAACATTAAAACCATGACAGTTATCTGAATAATGACTGTTTCCATGTTATGCATATTCTGTGCTAAGAGCCACTGTGGTTCTTATTTCTACTCTGAAATCTTAGGAGTTTTCAACGTGTCTGAACCCTGGAATTTAAAACCAAAGTGCCTAGAATTAAACCTTAAAAAAATGTCGCATATTTGTCCTCAGCGTAAAAAAGAGTTCCAAATGAAATAAAACTTGAATCTCCCTAAAATTAGATTCTGGGAGGAAGTGTGAATTTTAAAGGTGTTTGCCAAGGTTGTACAGAAATGACCAGTGCCCAGTTTCTAGCTTTTGCAGCTCTGACGGTCAGCCCTCTGACCTTCACTCTGAAGGGCCTTAGCGGGTGGGACCATGGAAATGGGCTGTTCTCTGAATAAGTTTGTTTGGACCAAGAAAAGATATCTCTTCTCCTGCATCAACATTGCTTACCTCCCTGTGAGTGGGGCTGTGTTTTCTTAGGCCACCTGTCTTGACCGCAACATGGCCTTGGCTGCAGGGCAGTGATCTATTTCAGGGGTAGCCGGCGTCTGCTGGAAGTCCAGGCTGCCAAATGTCCTCCTTGGCCTATGCACGAACTCTACACAAAACCAAGTGTATGAGAGAACTTCTGGGTTTACTGTCTGTTTGTGCCAGCTGCTTCAGAGCATGTGCCAGATGGCCCTATATTGGAATCTGGATTGGAGAAAGTGGCTTCGTGAAGGGTTAAGTGAGACTTCTTCCTCGGCATGTCTACAGTCTCAACTGTCTGCATCTGTAGCACACAGCCTAAGCTAAGTTACTCACCCAGTTATAGGCATAAAAGTGGGATGGAGTCCCAGCTGGCCCAGCCCGGCCTGCATTTTACATGGATGTAACCGAGTGGAGGAGAGACCAAGAGAGGGTACAGAGCCGCAGCACAGGGTGACCCCCATCCCGCTGGCATGGTGGCCCAATCTATGTCCTGGGTATTGACTCTAAAGGAGGAGGTCCCAGATGGGACCATGGGGAGACACAGTCCTGCTCCAGGCACCAAAAGAGCCCTAGTGACAAGGTTGATGCCAGGTAAGGACTGGGGAAGGCTTAGGTGAGAGGGAGCTGCTTGCATGAGATCCTTTTGCCATTTTTGTGGCTGAGTAAAAGTAAAAGGGAGATGGAAATGACATCAATTATACGTAGGGATATTCTACTGTTGTTCAAGCTGCCATGGTTTCAAAAGTGCCACTTTCACATTTCCTCATTCAGATTGCAGACACTTGACTCTGACTCACTGAGGGGTGCATCAGGTCCAGAGGAGGGGCTGCTGTGCTGTGTTTTCAGGGAGCATCATTGTCCTGGGCGGCGTGCTCACCCCAGTCCCTCTGCAGCTGCCTGGGCACCTCTCCCCTGGGTCCCTATTGCCTTCCCCACTCTTCCATCTTCTCTGTCCCTCCAGGCCCAGGTCACATCTCATGTGTTCCCCACAGCTTCCTCTCCTTTTCCAGCCCATGCTGACTTCTTCCTTCCCAGAAGGAATTCATATATTTCTGAATCTGATATCTCAGAAACTTCCAGAATCACTGCTGCCTACCATTTCCCCATTGGGGCTGCTGGGCCCTTTGCTCTTCATTATGGACCACAGAGTGGTTGCTGTAGCAACATCATATAGTGCCAGTTTCTGTTAGAAATCAGATTGGGTCATTGCTATGCGAAACCTTTCACTGGCTGCTCATTGCTGTCAGAATGTAGCCTGAACTCCACAGTGGGATGTGAGGATCAGTGATCAAGTGCTCCTGCCTGCCTCTGCAGCCTCCCTGTCTGTCACCACTCAGGCAGGATTAGATCCTGCAGCTAGAATGAACTTCATTTTTTCTTCATCTTGCTTGCCCTCTCTCAGTCCTAGGCATCTGTATATGGATCTTATTCCTTCCTACTCACCTAAGTCACTTCTCATCTTCCTCAGGTGTCAGCTTCATTGTCACTCTTTTGTGGCATCCTTTTCTATCTTTCTCTCTGTTCCTGCTTGGCACTTGTCTCTGGGGGCTGGCTGGCCCCCGTTGTTTCACAGTACAGTGACACCTACCCACCTATGCACACTCTCCTTTTGGCCGTCTTTTCTCACGTAGAATTTCTGAATCAGGCCACAGTACATGGAGCTTGCATTTCAACCTACAGTAACCACTACCTGCAGTAACCTTTAAAAGGACATAAAGGTCTTCATGAAAGACCCTTTAAGGATTATGCACTGCCTCTGTTCATTCATTTGTATGAAAAAGCCGGTACTAAAGGTTTTATTATAGACTTGCACAAATGGATGAAGATACAGAAGATTATTTTTAAGTAGAAGTCATTGTGTTGTTAACATGCAGAAATGCATTTAATAAGTGATCTATGTTGAACATGTGCTAAATAAACCAGCTCAATTTTACTTACATGGCTATATAGTATAGAGGCTTTGGGTTTGGATTTATATCTCACCTCTGCAACTTACAGCTGCAAGATCCTGAGTTAAGTTTTTCCTTCAGCCTCATTCACAAGACGGGGACGAGCATGGCTCACAGGCTAGTGTGGGACTGACTGACAGAAAAAAAGTAAAGCGCATAGCACAGTGAATGACACATATCAAATGCATTAAGTATTCCCTGTTATGAATGAATTGAAACTTTTCCAGGGCTGTTAATGACAGGCCAGGATGATAACACCAGAATTGAATTTTTGCTGTTACATGTAGAAGGGATAAAAATTGGGGTCAGAGACTAAATTTAGTTAGACTAAATTCATTTTAGAAGGACAATAAAGGAGACCCTAGGTTTTTTTTTTTTTTTT